>NC_086013.1:25000-122500 GCF_030014385.1 Trichomycterus rosablanca
ACACACACACACACACACACACACACACACACACACAAGATTCAGTATTCACCAATCCAAGTATTCACACCCCTATATAATAATAAAACAATAATAATTAGTACATCTATTAATGAAACTTACGTGTCATTGGGTGTAAACAGGAACCAGTGAGTTTAGAGCAGAATGACAGATTCAGATACTGCAGCTTTACTAACATACTCAGTACTGATAGTCCTTTATCTACAACACACACACACACACACACACACACACACACACACACACACACACACACACACAGTTACACTCAGTGCTAATATCTTAATAGTTTGTTATCTACACAGATTAGTGTTTGATTTAAGTTGGCAGTCACATTACTAATTAACAATGTGTTTCGATGCCACATTTAAAAACAAATGCATTAAAGTGAAAATAAGAAACACACACGATGGTTACTGGTACCTGTGATAAGAGCAGAGTTAGCCAGGTTCAGGTGGGTCAGGTGGGTGAATGATGCGAGCTGCTGCAGCAGGGTGTTGGTGGTGTATGGGTAGCTGTTTAGCATTAGCTTCCTGATGGAACAGCCCACAAACAGCTGAAGAGTCCGCGCACTCAACACGCGCTCCGAAATCAAGTGATCCAACAGTCGCTCAGCTAGTTCAGGGGTCAAACCCGAAAAACTGCTGACGTACTGCTTACAGGGAGCTGAGAAATACAGACAGTGAACTATTGTAGAAAGTGTGAGTGTGTTTTGTACTGTGTGTGAGAAGGTGTGTAAGCAAACATGTATATGTGTAATTCTGACCAGTAATCAGGAAGACGGCAGCACTGGTTGCCATGGTAACAAGTTTAGGGACTCTGTAGGTTTTGCTGTGTTGGGGAAGAGGATCAGAGCGATGAGGAGGAGAAGGATGAAGATCAACTCTTTGTAATCGCTGCAGTGCTGCATCACCAGGTAAACGTGCACCCCCTACTGGATCCTCATCCCCCCTTACACACACAAAGACATACCTTTATATCCATAAAATTATATACAGTGGGGGAAATAAGTATTTGATCCCCTGCTGATTTTGTAAGTTTACCCCCTTACAAAGACTTGAACAGTCTATAATTTTTATGGAAGGTTTATTTTAACAGAGAGAGACAGAATATCAACAAAAAATCCAGAAAAAAAACATTAAATAAAAGTTATAAATTAATTTGTATTTCATTAAGGGAAATAAGTATTTGATCCCCTACCAACCAGCAAGAATTCTGACCCCCACAGACCGGTTATGTGCCCATGAGGCACACAAATTAGTCCTGTCCCTGTATAAAAGACTCCTGTCACAGAATCTTCCGTTCAAATCTCTCGACCACCATGGGCAAGACCAAAGAGCTATCAAAGGACGTCAGGGACAACTTTTATTTAATGTTTTTTTTCTGGATTTTTTGTTGATATTCTGTCTCTCTCTGTTAAAATAAACCTTCCATAAAAATTATAGACTGTTCAAGTCTTTGTAAGGGGGTAAACTTACAAAATCAGCAGGGGATCAAATACTTATTTCCCCCACTGTAAATACAGTTATTAATATTTACACACAAACACACACACATATATACAAACCTATTATCTATACATATATACACACACACACACACACACACACACACACACACATAAACACAACACTGAGTGATCCGCGAGTTCGGATCAGACGTGCTGTTGAATACTAATATTTTGTGTGTGTCTGTGTGTATTATATAAACATATGTGTTTATGTGTGTGTGTTTATGTACCTGAGTCGGTTTCCATGGTCGGGCCAGTGATGTTGATTTTCGTCTCTCATCTCATTAAATAATGGAAAGGGAGGAACCAGCACTGCTTGCTCTTCATCCTCTTCATCTTCAGGTATCAGTCTGTGTCCACGTCCTAACAATAAGAAAACAAACACACACAATGTGTTTAAAAAACATTCAACATGTAAAGATAACACAAATAATTCTGGAGACTGAACACACACTGTTCCAAACACCAGTCCAGACCCACACAACAACCTAAACACCACCAGCAGAGATGAGCCAACAAGCAACTAACACCAGCCCCAACTCGGCATCAAATACCATCCCAGTAAACACCAAACACTGACCCCAAATCACCCCAACACCAGCCCAGCAGCACAACTAAATAAAGAGCCCAACACACCAGTATTCAATCATGCAGCACACCCTGCTGTTGGGAGGGCAAAGTCTACACTCACTACACACACTCAACTGATAATCACACTAATGTGGTTATGGTAGAGTGTGCAATATATACAATCCTGCAGACACAGACCGGTGAATACAGCCAACTATCACATTAAACATCAGAATGTGGAGAAATGTGATCTCAGTGATTTTAAGCGCGGTATGATGTTGAGTTCAGCCGGGCCGGTTTTTAAAACTGCTGTGGGATTTTCACCTCATTTTAATCAAGCCCTTTTTTTATTTGATTCTTTTTATTTTTATTCTTTTATTTGTATTATTCTATTTGTGCAATGTTCTGTCCTGTAAAGCACTTTGAACTCCTGTTGTATGAAAGGTGCATCATAAATAAAGATTATTATTATTCTGTGTGTGTGTGTGTGTGTGTGTGTGTGTGTGTGTGTGTGTGTGTGTGTGTGTGTGTGTGTACCCCAAACATGAGGAGATTCAGCAGGTGGATCTATGATCGCCTCCTCTGCTGCCGCCTCATCTCGGTGCTGCTGTGGAAACAGTGGTGACGCTGCCGGGGGGTTTAACTCCACTGCACTGTTCTGTACAGGGGGGTCGGTGTGGACAGGGTCAGTGTTACTATCAGCAGGGGGGGTTCGTATCTGCAGGACCAAAGCTGCATTGGGTGAGAGTCCTAAAGAGAACAAAGAATCGCACAACTCTCTCTCACTGAAACTCCGCCGCGGGAAGCCATGAAGCAGTGAAAACGCGGGGAGAGACGGGCGGAGACTGGTCACATGATCAACCACATCACTCAGCAGGGCATTGCTCGGAAAACACACACGCAGAGATTCACCTGAGGGGAGACGGACCTACACACACACACACGTTCCACCCACGTTATACACAGGTTACACACAGGCACATTCTACGTTCATCACACTCGTTCTGCTCTGCACTCAGAAATTAAATCTTATTCTGCATTATGACATTGATTTGATGTTGATTTGATTTTGTGAACGGCAGAGATCAGGACAGAGATATCAAATGATTTATTAGGACGTCATGCTGAATTAGGTGTACAGGTATGAAGGGCCTTGGTAAGTGTCTCTCTAAACGAGCTCCAACAGTTCCAGTACTGAGATGGATGAACAACCATCTCTACACCCTCCATAAATCAGACCTTAATGAAGGAGGTTTAATGGAGGTCAGTGTTGATTGAAAGGCAGATGAGGACCGTAAGCTAGTGTATGAGTGTGTGTGCACTAACCATCAGTACAGTGGTATTACTGCTGACAGGTTCTTCGTGTTTCTTTGATTCGGTGCTGGTAGATGAAGTGCTGGAGCTGCTGGTGTGTTTCTCCTGCTGAGCTTGACGGTCGTCTGCTATTCTTTTTAGGATCAACTCTTTCTCCTTACACACACACAGCACACAGAGGTGCACATGAATAGATGGACAGATAAATACAAACTTCATTTTGCAAAATGCAAGAAAAAAACTCTAATCTGTGATTTTTAAAACATTTAATAGACAAAATTTAAAAAGTAAAAAAGATTTATAATGTATTTACTAATCAAATACACTGTATTTAGCAAATATAAAGACATTTAGAATTTGATGGAGTAACCTAACCCTAGACATAAGCATGTTTAGATGAAGAGGCATACCTGCTGATGCTGTAACCTGTGTGCTCGAGCGAGCTGGGCGTCTCTCTCTCTCTGCTGAATAATAAATCCATCATTGTGTTGAAGGCGAGATTTTATTGGTTCACGTTCTACTAAAAATTTAATGAAAAACTTGAATTTACAAAATATCAACATTTGCACATTACCCATTGTAGCTGTAGGGGAGGGCTGACGGAACAGTGGAGGGGAGAGAATCGGTGATGTCGCTGCTTCAGTACTCTCTAGTGTTATAAGAAAAATGTAAAGAAAAACTTGAATTTACAAAATATCAACATTTGCATTTACAAAATTAACAGAAATTACAACAATAATGATGAACACAATAACAACTAGAGAGTGCATTTCCAGAGAAAATGCGAGTGTGATTGCAGTGCAGCGTATAAGCAGGTGCGCGTATCCCCATGCTTTATCCAACTCGGGGTGTCATCAGTGGGCTTTACGATTTAGAGTTGGAATGGTGTTGATATCTCAAACTTTCAAAAAATTAATGGAAGTGAATGGGACTGAAAACCGGGCATGGCAGGTGGGTGTGGGTTCGAATCCCCATACTATATCCAAGTCGAGGCGTCATCAGTGGGCTTCATGATTTAGAGTTGGAACAGCGTTGATATCTCAAACTTTCAAAAAATGAATGGAAGTGAATGGGTCTGAAAACCGGGCGTGGCAGGTGGACATGGGTTTGAATACCCATGCTGTATCTGAGTTGGGGTTACATCGGTGGGCTTTACGATTTAGAATTGGAACGGCGTTGATATCTCAAACTTTCAAAAAATGAATGGGAGTGAATGGGGCCGAAAAACGGGCGTGGCAGTTGGGTGTGGGTTCAAATCCCCATGCTGTATCTGTGTCGGGGTTACATCAGTGGGCTGTACAATTTAGAGTTGGAACGGCGTTGATATCTCAAACTTTCAAAAAATTAATGGAAGTAAATGGGACTCTTATAGGTTAAATAAAGGTTATAGAAATAACCATTAAATAACCATTAAAAAAAAATGAATGGAAGTCAATGGTATTGCGCAATCTATGATCGGCTGTGTGTCATTTACAGCTTTCAGGCATAGTGCACTTACACAGTGCTCACACTTCGGTCCCTCCTTTAGCATGTAGCCATTGCCATTGATTTGAATGCATTCGTTAGCCTTGAACGGATATAAATATCTTCTTTTCTGTTGCAACGCGAACGATATGACGCTCACTGCTAAGTGTTACTGTCTTATAATTTCATTCTGTGCAGCGTTTTCACCTTAAAAATCACTAATACTTTAGTTACAGACCAAAATAAGTCAGATTTTTTGGCGGCGGCCATTTTCTGTTCTCAGAACGGACTGAAGATTCCGCCTACGTCATCACGTTGACGTTCTGTGGAAAGCCAAAGGTGTCAAGATTTTTGTCCAAAAATTCGGGCAAATACGGGCATAAATGCCACACGGATGGGCGTATCCGGATGATTTTTTGGATTTGGGCGCTAATTAATGACCCGGTCGATCAAGGGTTGGAACGGCGTTGATAGCTCGAAATTTTTTTCAAAATGAATGGGAGTCAATGGGGAAAAACGGGCACCTTAAAACGGGCACTGTGCCCACAGTGTTGGTTCGATCCAAAAGCTGTATACAAGCGCTCTATTCCCGTATGGGCCGGACGATTTGGCGCTGGAACGGGGTCGATATCTCGAAAACTGCGGGAGAAGAAGCACGGACAAAAAACTGGCAGAATAATAATAATATATTGAAAACGAAAATAACAACTAGAGAGTGCATTTCCGGAGAAAATGCGAGTGTGATTGCCGTGTGCCGGTCGGCGGGCGTGCGCAGGTCGGGGGCGCGCATGCGTTTAGAAGTGGTGCGGTGCGTGGGGTGTGAATACTTTCTCCCAGACAGGCCACTGTATCTGTGCACAAGCTGTGGTGTGAGCACAAGTTCACTCTGTGTTTGAAAAGCTAAAAATGTCAATAAATGCATTTGTGCACGTTTTTACTGCATACAAATCACTGCTCATTCAATTATATGTGAAAATAAGTGCAGTGGACATTGTTTTTGAGCACAATCTGAGCGGGGGGGGGTGTGATTTACAATTTTACAGGCAGAAATGCACTAATTCTGGTGCACATTGTTAGGTTTTTCGGAACATAAAAACGTACATTTAATATGGGAAGTTTTACGGCATTTTCCAGGCTTTACGACATCCAGGCCGCATGGTCTTCTGTCCAACATGTCGCCGGCTAGGCTCTCTCCCTGACTCCTACCGAGGGGGGGAGGCAGAGCCCGGGGCTCTTTAGCACATTTCATTGGCTCCAACAGCAGCGGCAGAGGAGGAGCCTAGACTAGTTTAAAAAAGAACGGCGCGAACAGAAGGGCTCTCTTTCTTACGTGGTTTTTCTAGACTGCAGGAGGAAGGTGCGTCGGTCGGCTTAGCTCTGATATATATTCACAGATTATTTTTACACTTAATAAAGTGTTTTAAAGAGTACTTTCTGGACTTCCCGACTGCTTTCTTCAGGACCTTTTTGAACCAAAAGATTCATCCTAACAAATGGTAGCCAGAGGATGGTTCAAGAGGTCTGAGAATTGCATCAGAATTAATTCAGCTGACTGAGGTAAGACCAGGAATTCTGAAAAATCTTTTGTACTCAGTACAAGGCGCGCCTACTTAAGGTAAACAGACGTTCTCTGTATATATATTAGCTGCATTTATTATTTAGCGTACTGAGTGTGAAAGTGAATCTCAGAATCCGTAAGTGTCTGATTAAATTACTAAAGTATCATTAGATAGTTTAAAACTGTGAATATATGTTGGAGCTAAAATGTGTGTTTCCTGATATCTGAGTTCGAACCAGACCGGTTAAAATAAATGGTAAAGGCGCCATGTGTTCGGCAGCGGCTGGGCCCGGGACACAATTGAAGGGAAAGGACGCTTGTCTGTTTTGGTAACGAAGCGAACCTAATTCGAGTGTAATAAATTCTAACGAATTCGTCTGTTTCGGTAACGGAATTCGGGTAATTTGATTATTAATCTCAAAGGAGTCTGGCTGTTATGGAAACGAGACTCGGCTAGTTCGTCTGTTTCGGTAACGGAATTAGCCTAATTCGGTCGTTCTAAAATTCTAACTAGCCTGTCTGTTTCGGGAACGGGGCTGGAATAATTTGATTATTCTAAAGTCTAAATTCGGTTCGAAAAACAGTACATCAGGAGTTTTGTTTGTCTGTGAAACCGTGTGCTGGATGCGCAACGTGGTTTCTTTTGTTTGTCGGCGCCATTTTGTTTCTTGAGAACGCAGCGTGGTTTTCTGTCTGTCCACCATTTTGGCTCTGGGAGAGCTGAGCGTGGTTCTCTGTCTGTCCACCATTTTGGCTCTGGGAGAGCTGAGCGTGGTTTTCTGTCTGTCCACCATTTTGGCTCTGGGAGAGCTGAGCGTGGTTTTCTGTCTATCCGCCATTTTGACTCTATGTGAGCAGCTTGCCGTATCTTGTCCATCGGCTATCTTTGTCTTTGTACGCCTGGATTGGGTAAGTGCTGCAGTTAATTTTATAATTTAATCTGATTTTATAATCTTAAGATAACTGAGTTAAGATGAAGTATTTATGGTACCTTATTAAGTGTGTTTTAAGGTAGATAGCGTTCTTAAACTTTAAGGTTCTTAAACCAGGAAAGGGGGTACTTAGAGTGGAATTCATCCATGTGTGACATAGGACATTTTCACACATAATTAAGGAAAATCTCCTTAATCAGAGTTGTTATAGTGAATAAGATTAAAATTATGTGAGTAACACAGCGCTTGTTAGTCGTGATAGGAGATTTGCTGGGTGTATTGGTGCATGTATTATTGAGAGATTGCTATATTGTTTCTTTGTTTAATGTATGGGGTAGTGCTGGACAATAATTCGACATCAATATGTCGCAAGTGGGGAATGTTTCAATAGCGGGGATATGATTTTAAACAAATTCGATCAATACACATACATACACGAAGCCAGTGCTTAGTGTTACCGCTCTGATCACACTGGTTACTGTAACACAGTAGTTTTTAAAGCACATTTCACAGACTGTAATTTTGCTTTTGCTTAAGTATGTTTTGTATTAGTAATTGTTACATTTTGAATAGCATCTGTTACCGAGAAGAAGAAAAAAAACGCTAAAGAAATCGCGACTGGAAAACTAATTCAGTGAGTTTTGCGACAGAGAATCGAGTCTTTTGTCTCGGTTCCTTTTGAAGAGCCGCGTATTTACATGGCGACTCCCGGAAGAGTCGGTTCCTTTGTTTCGGTTAGAAGAGCCGATTCATGGATTCGATTCATTTTGCGACACATCGCTAGTGATTGTAATATTTTATTTTCAAGATTTGATTGTAAAATTTGAAAAAAGGGGGGAGTATTATGGCAGGAATAAGAATTTATGTTTAATATGCCGCTTTGTGTATTAAATCCTGTGATACATTGTGCTGGGGCAGCTGGACTGGCAGACCTACGGATATGCATGCAGATTCAGGTATGTATATGCATGCAGATTCAGGGACGCCTGGTGAAGGTAATCTTCAGTCTTACCTCACATATGAGGACATTACATTTTGGTTTTGTTATGTCTTATTCCTTGACCTGCTAAACTTCGATCGATTGTCCCCATTAGTGGACACTTTTGTCTGCCAGCTAGTGGTAGCAAAAGTACTAGAACACTAATAAAGTTTGTTTGCTTCTTTATTAAGATTTTGACGTTATGTTTTGCACTTTGGTTACATTTATGACAGGAGCGGTGGTTGCTCATTGCACGGGATTCAGGTTATATCGGGCACAGTCGTGGACAGTTCAGTGTCTCTGGTTCGCCTCGCTGGCATGCCTGGACTGTGGGAGGAAACCGGAGCACCCGGGGAAAACCCACACGACAACATGCGGGCTCCGCGGAGGGGGGACCTTCTTGCTGTGACAGTGTGCGACGGTACTACCCACTGAGCCACCGTGTCACCCAACTAATAAGGTTAAAAACAAAAGGAATAGGGAAAATGCATTGAAAAAATCAAAGCTCGGGTCTCAGGAGATTAAATATAATTGCTTACACGGAATCCGGTAAGATTCAATTTAATTGGTAATATTTTTTGGAAATTGTTAATTGGCAATTGGTAATATTTGATGCTTGTGTTGTATCCGATGAATCTTTTCTAGCTAATTGATCAGGTCAACTCACTCATTTTATATTATATAGTTTATTGAAGAAGTTAGATTGGTTCAATGTGGTGCAGTAAACCTTGTGGCAATACTATGCATGATCATAGATGAGTGCAGTTTAAAGATTGAGGGAATAGTGAGAAGAAAATAACTTGTTAGGAGAGAAGTACATGAAGGGGGGTGACTGGAGACCCAGGTCATAGGTTTCACAGACACACAGCAACCCAGCGGGGGGTTGAGGCCATAAACTGCAGGCCCTGCATGAGTAAAGAGAAGTCTGATATTTAATCTACTGTGTACTGGCTGAGGATGGTGGACACTTATGCAGTACCAAAGATGATGTAAAAATTATGAATACCAGATCTTGCAGATGTGTGTCATGGCTGTTGTTGCATTCTGATGTTTGAGTAAAGCAGTGTTCAAGAGGCATATGGGGTGCTGAGGTACAGAATGCCAAAGTAATGACATCATCAGACAAGAGGAAGGGAAAGCTGATGTGAGACTGGATGGAGACGTTATGCAGTGAAATCTCAAGACCGTGTGGGACAGTAGTGTGTTTTAATAGACATCCACCTGAAGATCTGGGTTCCATAATAAAAAGTGAGGGGTTCGGTAACATCTTATAGAGGTTTTGGATGTATTTTACAGTAAGGTATTAGAATAACAATAATTCGTGTAGAAAAAGTTTTGGTTACAAGAGTAAATTAGAAAGAGCTACAAGTGCTTGTGTTTTAGTGAGAGTAGGGATGCAGGTACCATAGTGATGTGGGGTTAATGACATTTGTAGGGAGATGTAACAATAATACAATAGAGATAGTATAGGTTGGTAGTACTTTGCAGTGAGTTAACTAAATGGAACTGTTTAAGTAGAGTTTAATGTGATTCAAGAAAGCCAAAGTGGATCAAAGCGCTGGTGATGATGAGCATGAGGGATTGGCTGACTAGGAGCAGGAGATGGTCATGTGAGAGTCTGTTGGATTGTGGGAAATGGAGTCTGTATTGTTAGAAGCAGGAGGTGTGTTAGTACCAGTGACCAAAAGTTGGGGTAAAAATCTGAATGAATAAATAATATAAGTCAGGGGTTTGTAGGACTGATGGAAGTTGATATAACAGAGCTGTTGTTATTTTAAGTATGGCAGAGTAAATAATAAATAGTGGATTGGTGATTTGTATTGGGAAAAATGTGATTTAGAAAATTTGAAGGCTCTCTAGCATGCGGCGATGATGAAGTAGAATAAGTGTAGAAAATGTTATACGTAATGTGTATGCACCTTCTGCTCTAATCAGTTTGAACTGTTTGAAGTGGAATTTTATATAGCAGGAAGGGTTAATGCAGTATGAGAGACAAATTGTGAAGTAATTGTTTGTTTCCAGGGGATCACTGTCGATTGCCCTGAAGTATATGTTTGTTTCCATAGGGCCATTGTCGGTCGCGGTGAAGTGATTGTTTGTTTCCAGGGGATCACTGTCGATTGCCCTGAAGTATATGTTTGTTTCCGTAGGGCCATTGTCGGTCGCGGTGAAGTAATTGTTTGTTTCCAGTAGGCACTGTTGTTGTACTGAGGTTTACGTTCTTTTGTCTGAGTTGTGTTTGGACAACCGAGTGAGTTGTGCCAGTGAATGTTAAAAGAATACTCGTATTCTTCGACTAGGCAGGAATCTTCTGTTCTAGGGTGTGTCTCGTTAAAACCTATCAGTTTATCTTTTTCTTAATACGTGTTACAGATTTTGCTCGAAAGGTTGTTTAAAGCGGTCTAAAATGTCTAATTTAACACATAGAGAATTGAAACAAGTAGTTGTTAAGCGACTGGTGGAAACCTCCTCTGTCAAAGAGAAGGCGAAAACAGGCAGCCAGCTGAATGCACAAAAAGCCAGTAGGGTGTGAGAATTTATCCATGTCTCACCCACTAACTCAGGAACCAACCCCAACCAACATCAAAGCTTATAAAGACAATTACACCTGTTTCAGGAGCAACAAACCAGAACCGATGAACAGGGGACATTTTACAGAAGGGATGTGTGTATGAATGGGTGTCTGTCCCTAAACCACTGAATGAACTGCCAAGGGCAGCTCACTTGCGGCCCTGACGCTATTCTTCCTACTCGCCGGCGCCACATTGGTGTCAGAAGTGGGATCATGGTGTTTGGGTGGCTCTGATGGTTTGGTGAGCCAATATGCCCGGTCTGTCCGAGTGCGCTAGCCCAGGTGGCTGCAGGGGCAGGGTGCCCGGTCCAGCAGTGGGTGGAAGAGCGACTCGGCAGTGTAATGGGGTGCGGTCCGGACATGGAGCCACCCAGTGGACGCTGGTGAGTGGGTCACCGGGACGGTTGACCATTAGGGAGGGGGCAGTGTAGCGTCGCCACTGGGTCTGGCACGGGCTTTACCCAGAAAGCCTTGCGGCAGTGGTGTCTAAGCTCACCGTGGCCGTGTATCCCGTTGTTGGGAGTGGGGTGGCTGCGGTGAGGGCTGTGTAAGTAGCTTATATGTTTGTCTGTTGTATGATTGTATGTGTGTATGAATGGGTTAAGTGGCTAGAAGGGATGTTTGGGCCATGGAAGGAAGTTATTACGGGTTTAGTGATGTCAGTATGAGAGTGTGGGATTGGCAATTTTAGTGGTATGTTGAGAATTCTCTTGTAGATAATTAGAAATAATTACTGATAAATGTTAAGGTGTGGTTCCTCTTTCACTGACAAAGGTATGGTGGGCATGCCTTGACTCCTGGTGAGTCCAAAGGATCCGGTGTGGTTAGAGTCCATGCCAGTTTGGTTAGAGTCCAAACTCAAAGCCTGGTACCAGGTCAGTTGGTCCGAGTCCAACTGTGAAAGCCTGAACGGGTTCAGGTCGGTTGGTTAAAGTCCAACTGTTTGTGTGGTAAGTTATTTTCTGGTCCGTGTCGAGCAGTCGGCCCTGAAAACCAATATAGCAATTACTTTGTGAAATAATCAGTGGAATTGATTAAGTTTCCTATTGCATGGTTAGCAATTGGTTAGTAAAGTCAGTGAGGCTAGAACTGGTCAGGGAAACTACTTACCGGGGTCTTGGTGAGGTCAGTATGTGTAGGATTGGTAATTTTAGTGATATGTTGTTGTTGTGGTATCCCGTGCATCAGGATATTAATAGAAAAATTTGTGATAGAAGTAGTGTGTAGAGGAAGCAGAGGGGGGCAGGATCCACCAGTTATCCAGATGATGTTGGCTGATTTGTCTAGATATCATGTAGATGATGATGAGGAGGATACCCTTGAAGGTGGGCCGGAAGACCCACTTCGAGCGGCATAAGTGCTACTAACTCTGCTTAATTAAAGGTAAAACCGACCAGACAAGACGAGGAGAGAGGACCAGCACTACTGATCACACACCGTGATGAAGGAAGGAGACTCGGAAGGACTGGCAGAGGCAGACACTGAGGGGACTGGAAGACCCACTCCAAGGGACAGAAGTGCCACTAACTGGACCTGCCTACAGGGAACTAAACACAGCAGAAAGCCCGACAAAACCAACCATGTGGAAGAAGAGTCCAGCGGAATCAACGGAGCGGAACAAGACGAGGGGGGAGAATTTAGTTAGACTAGGAGACAAAAACATAAACATATAGTTCGCAGACACATAGACCATCTTTGAAAACACTAGTTAAGTGCAACACACATAGTTTAGCTACAAAACGCAAGGGGTTAGTTCAGGATTGTTTACAATGTATATATGTTTGGTACTCTGCTATTTTTAGGAAATGTTTGTGCTGCTGTGGAAACAGGTAAGACCGACAGGGGAGAATCCATAAGACATTAGGAGTCATGCAGAGACACAGGAGCTATGGGCCCCTTCTGAATATTTGCAGCTCCGTCTGGTGGAGGACAACCTGAACGGACTTCCTGTAGAAGCCACGCACCCATTGTGTTTATTTTATTTTTCTCGTGTTTGATTTCCTATTTTTTAAATTACTTTATTTTTGATTTCCTGTTTTTATTATTTTTTGTTTGTTTGTTTGGTTTAAGGGTAGGAGCTGTTGCGATAGGTACGGTTCCTTTAGTTTAACTGGTAGCCTTTTATTTTTAGAAACGTTTTATTGTATAAAATTCAGCCCAGTGGCCATGTAGTCAGAAGGGGTTAAATTGGGGGGTTGCTGACGGCTATCCTTATCTCCTGGGATCTAGAAACACCTAACCTATAGTTAAAAGTTATTGTGAAAGCATTAAGATGCTTTCAAGGGGGGAATGTTAGGTTTTTCGGAACATAAAAACGTACATTTAATATGGGAAGTTTTACGGCATTTTCCAAGCTTTACGACATCCAGGCCGCATGGTCTTCTGTCCAACATGTCGCCGGCTAGGCTCTCTCCCTGACTCCTACCGAGGGGGGGAGGCAGAGCCCGGGGCTCTTTAGCACATTTCATTGGCTCCAACAGCAGCGGCAGAGGAGGAGCCTAGACTAGTTTAAAAAAGAACGGCGCGAACAGAAGGGCTCTCTTTCTTACGTGGTTTTTCTAGACTGCAGGAGGAAGGTGCGTCGGTCGGCTTAGCTCTGATATATATTCACAGATTATTTTTACACTTAATAAAGTGTTTTAAAGAGTACTTTCTGGACTTCCCGACTGCTTTCTTCAGGACCTTTTTGAACCAAAAGATTCATCCTAACAAAACATAAAATAGTTCAGGTTTCGGTCCCTGCGTTAGCGGTTAGCCCGTTACCATTGGTTTTAATGCAATCGTTAGCATTGAAGCTAACGAAAGTAAATATCTTATTTTTGGAAGCAACGCGATCGATTTAACTTTCAATCCCAAGTGTAAGTTCCCTATAATTTCATTATGTGCAGCATTTTCACCTTAAAAATCAGTAATATTGGAGTTACAGACCAAAATAAGTCTGTTTTTTGATGCGCAGCCATGTTTTTCTGTCAGAACGACCTGGAAACTTCCGGATACGTCATCACGTTGACGTGTTGTGGAATCCCAAAAGTGTCAAAAATTTGGTGCCAAGTTTTGTAGAAAAGCGGGCATAACTGGCACACGGATGGGCGTATCGGAATGATTTTTTGGGTTTAAGCGCTAATTAATGACCCGGTCCATTGAGGGCTGGAACGGCGTTGATGTCTTGAGATTTTTTTCAAACTCAATGCAAGTCTATGGGACATTTTTGTCGGAAAAGCGGGCACTACGGGCACACCAATTGGCGCATCCAAAAGCTGTATACAAGCGATCGATTCCCGTATGGGCCGGACGATTTGGCGTTGGAACGGGGTCGATATCTCGAAAACTGCGGACGAAGAAACACGGACAAAAACGGGCAGAATAATAATAATAAAAATAATAACTAGAGATGTGCATTTCCGGAGAAAATGCGAGTGTGATTGCCGTGTGCCGGTCGGGCGGGCGCGCGTAACCCAATGCTTTATCCAAGTTGGGGTGTCATCAGTGGGCTTTACGATTTAAAATTGGAACGGCGTCGATATCTCGAACTTTCAAAAAATGAATGGAAGTGAATGGAGCCGAAAACCGGGCGTGGCAGGTGGGCATGGGTTCGAATCCCAATGCTGTACCTGAGTCGGGGTTACATCAGTGAGCTTTACGATATAGAGTTGAAATGGCGTTGATATCTCGAACTTTCAAAAAATGAATGGAAGTGAATGGGGACAAAAACCGGGCGTGGCGGGTGGGCGTGGGTTCGAATCCCCATGCTGTATCTGAGTCTGGGTTACATCAGTGAGCTTTATGATATAGAGTTGGAACGGAGTTGATATCTCAAACTTTCAAAAAATGAATGGAAGTGAATAGGGCCGAAAACCGGGCGTGGCAGGTGGGCGTGGGTTCGAATCTCCATGCTGTACCTGAGTCGGGGTTACATCAGTGAGCTTTACGATATAGAGTTGGAACGGCGTCGATATCTCGAACTTTCAAAAAATGAATGGAAGTGAATGGGGACAAAAACCGGGCGTGGCAGGTGGGCGTGGGTTCGAATCCCCATGCTGTACCCAAGTTGGGGTTACATCAGTGAGCTTTACGATTTAGAGTTGGAACGGCGTCGATATCTCGAACTTTAAAAAAATGAATGGAAGTGAATGGGGACAAAAAACGGGCGTGGCAGGTGGGTGTGGGTTCGAATCCCCATGCTGTATCTGAGTCGGGGTTACATCAGTGAGCTTCACGATATAGAGTTGGAACGGCGTCGATATCTCGAACTTTCAAAAAATGAATGGAAGTGAATGGGGACAAAAACCGGGCGTGGCAGGTGGGCGTGGGTTCGAATCCCCATGCTGTACCTGAGTCGGGGTTACATCAGGGGGCTTTACGATATAGAGTTGGAACGGCGTTGATATCTCGAACTTTCAAAAAATGAATGGAAGTGAATGGGGACAAAAACCGGGCGTGGCAGGTGGGCGTGGGTTCGAATCCCCATGCTGTACCCAAGTCGGGGTTACATCAGTGGGCTTTACGATTTAGAGTTGGAACGGCGTTGATATCTCGAACTTTCAAAAAATGAATGGAAGTGAATGGGGACAAAAACCGGGCGTGGCAGGTGGGCGTGGGTTCGAATCCCCATGCTGTACCTGAGTCGGGGTTACATCAGGGGGCTTTACGATATAGAGTTGGAACGGCGTTGATATCTCGAACTTTCAAAAAATGAATGGAAGTGAATGGGAACAAAAACCGGGCGTGGCAGGTGGGCGTGGGTTCGAATCCCCATGCTGTACCTGAGTCGGGGTTACATCAGGGGGCTTTACGATATAGAGTTGGAACGGCGTTGATATCTCGAACTTTAAAAAAAATGAATGGAAGTGAATGGGACCAAAAACCGGGCGTGGCAGGTGGGTGTGGGTTCGAATCCCCATGCTGTATCTGAGTCGGGGTTACATCAGTGAGCTTTACGATATAGAGTTGGAACGGCGTCGATATCTCGAACTTTCAGAAAATGAATGGAAGTGAATGGGGACAAAAACCGGGCGTGGCAGGTGGGCGTGGGTTCGAATCCCCATGCTGTACCCAAGTTGGGGTTACATCAGTGAGCTTTACGATTTAGAGTTGGAACGGCGTCGATATCTCGAACTTTCAAAAAATGAATGGAAGTGAATGGGGACAAAAAACGGGCGTGGCAGGTGGGTGTGGGTTCGAATCCCCATGCTGTATCTGAGTCGGGGTTACATCAGTGAGCTTCACGATATAGAGTTGGAACGGCGTCGATATCTCGAACTTTCAAAAAATGAATGGAAGTGAATGGGGACAAAAACCGGGCGTGGCAGGTGGGCGTGGGTTCGAATCCCCATGCTGTACCTGAGTCGGGGTTACATCAGGGGGCTTTACGATATAGAGTTGGAACGGCGTTGATATCTCGAACTTTCAAAAAATGAATGGAAGTGAATGGGGACAAAAACCGGGCGTGGCAGGTGGGCGTGGGTTCGAATCCCCATGCTGTACCCAAGTCGGGGTTACATCAGTGGGCTTTACGATTTAGAGTTGAAACGGCGTTGATATCTCGAACTTTCAAAAAATGAATGGAAGTGAATGGGGACAAAAACCGGGCGTGGCAGGTGGGCGTGGGTTCGAATCCCCATGCTGTACCTGAGTCGGGGTTACATCAGGGGGCTTTACGATATAGAGTTGGAACGGCGTTGATATCTCGAACTTTCAAAAAATGAATGGAAGTGAATGGGAACAAAAACCGGGCGTGGCAGGTGGGCGTGGGTTCGAATCCCCATGCTGTACCTGAGTCGGGGTTACATCAGGGGGCTTTACGATATAGAGTTGGAACGGCGTTGATATCTCGAACTTTAAAAAAATGAATGGAAGTGAATGGGACCAAAAACCGGGCGTGGCAGGTGGGTGTGGGTTCGAATCCCCATGCTGTATCTGAGTCGGGGTTACATCATGGGGCTTTACAATTTAGAGTTGGAACGGCGTTGATATCTCGAACTTTCAAAAAATGAATGGAAGTGAATGGGAACAAAAACCGGGCGTGGCAGGTGGGCGTGGGTTCGAATCCCCATGCTGTACCTGAGTCGGGGTTACATCAGGGGGCTTTACGATATAGAGTTGGAACGGCGTTGATATCTCGAACTTTAAAAAAATGAATGGAAGTGAATGGGACCAAAAACCGGGCGTGGCAGGTGGGTGTGGGTTCGAATCCCCATGCTGTATCTGAGTCGGGGTTACATCATGGGGCTTTACAATTTAGAGTTGGAACGGCGTTGATATCTCGAACTTTCAAAAAATGAATGGAAGTGAATGGAGCCGAAAAACGGGCGTGGCAGGTGGGTGTGGGTTCGAATCCCCATGCTCAGTGGGAAGTGAGCGTATCTAAATGCTGTATAGAAGAGGTACAGTGTGTGTTTGGGGGATGGGGGGGTAAATACTTTATCTTTAAATCCTAGCTCTCGATTTGAGTCGAGGGAGGGTATAGGAAAATCCCATTCTAAAAAATGAATGGAAGTCAATGGGACCAAAAAACGCTACAAAAGCGGGCGTGGCCGGCGAACGGGCGGGCGGATCGAAAACCTGTATACAAGCAGTTGATTCCCGTATGGGCCGGACGATTTGGCGCTGGAACGGGGTCGATATCTCGAAAACTGCGGACGAAGAAAGGGAGACAAAAAACGGGTGGAATAATAATAATAACTAGAGAGTGCATTTCCGGAGAAAATGCGAGTGTGATTGCCGTGTGCCGGTCGGGCGTGGGTTCGAATCCCCATGCTCTATCCAACTCGGAGAGTCATCAGTGGGCTTCACGATTTAGAGTTGGAACGGCATTGATATCTCGAACTTTCAAAAAATGAATGGAAGTAAATAAAGCCAAAAAACGGGCGTGGCAGGTGGGCATGGGTTCGAGTCCCCATGCTGTACCCATGTAGGGGTGTCATCATTGGGCATTACGATTTAGAGTTGGAACGGCGTCAATATCTCGAACTTTCAAAAAATGAATGGAAGTGAATGGGGACAAAAACCGGGCGTGGCAGATGGGCGTGGGTTCGAATCCCCATGCTGTATCTGAGTCGGGGTTACATCAGTGGGCTTTACGATTTAAAGTTGTAACGGTGTTGATATCTCAAACTTTCAAAAAATGAATGGAAGTGAATAGGGACAAAAACCGGGCGTGGCAGGTGGGCGTGGGTTCGAATCCCCATGTTGTATCTGAGTCGGGGTTACATCAGTGGGCTTTACGATTTAAAGTTGGAACGGTGTTGATATCTCAAACTTTCAAAAAATGAATGGAAGTAAATGGAGCCGAAAAACGGGCGTGGCAGGTGGGGGTAAGTTCGAATCCCCATGCTGTACCCAAGTCGGGGTGTCATCAGGTGGCTTTACGATTTAGAGTTGGAACGGCGTCGATATCTCAAACTTTCAAAAAATGAATGGAAGTGAATGGGGACAAAAACCGGGCGTGGCAGGTGGGTGTGGGTTCGAATCCCCATGCTGTACCTGAGTCGGGGTTACATCAGTGGGCTTTACGATATAGAGTTGGAACGGCGTCGATATCTCAAATTTAAAAAAAATGAATGGAAGTGAATGGGGCCGAAAAACGGGCGTGGCAGGTGGGCGTGGGTTTGAATCCCCATGCTGTATCTGAGTCGGGGTTACATCAGTGGGCTTTACGATTTAGAGTTGGAACGGCGTCGATATCTCGAACTTTCAAAAAGTGAATGGAAGTGAATGGGGCCTTATAGGTTAAATAAAGGTTGTAGAAGTAACCATTAACTAACCCTTCAACAAAAATGAATGGTCCAAAAATCGGTATAAAAGCGGGCGTAGCGGGTGAACGGGCAGGCGGATCAAAAAGCTTTTTTCAAAATGTGTCGGCAATAACGGGCCGGACGATTTAGAGTTGGAACGGTATCGATATCTCGAAAATTGTAGAAAAAAAAGCCAGAATGATTGTCCAAAACCGGTAAAAAACGGGCGTGGCGGGCGAACGGGCGGGCGGATCCTAAAGCTTTCTTCAAGAAGTGACGTCAATAACGGGCTGGACGATTTAGAGTTGGAACGGCGTCGATATCTTAAAATATTTCGAAAACGAATGGAAGTCTATGGGAAAATTTTTTCGGAAAAACGGGCGTGGCCGGCGACTGGGCGGGCGGATCGAAAACCTGTATACAAGCAGTCCATTCCCATATGGGCCGGACGATTTGGCGCTGGAACGGGGTCGATATCTCGAAAACTGCGGACGAAGAAAGCCGGACAAAAAACGGGCAGAATAATAATAACTAGAGAGTGCATTTCCGGAGAAAATGCGAGTGTGATTGCCGTGTGCCGGTCGGCGTGCGTGCGCGCTTATCTGAACGCCGTATCTAAGCTGGGAACAGCGTCGACGTCCGGACGTCTCAGAAACGGGCGTGGCAGATGGGCGGGGCTGCGTATGACCATGCTGTGTCCAAGTCGGGGTGTCATCAGTGGGCTAAACAAATTAGAGTTGGAACGGCGTTGATATCTCGAAATATTAAAAAAGTGGGCGTGGCAGGCGGGCGGGGCTGCGTATGACCATGCTGTATCCAAGTCGGGGTGTCATCAGTGGGCTAAACAAATTAGAGTTTGAACGGCGTTGATATCTGGAAATATAAAAAAAGTGGGCGTGGCAGGCGGGCGGGGCTGCGTATGACCATGCTGTATCCAGGTTGGGGTGTCATTAACTGCCCGGATGATTTACAGTTGGAACGGCGTTGATATCTCGAAATTTCCAAAAAATGAATGGGAGTGAATGGGGCTGAAAACCGGGCGTGGCAGGTGGGCGTGGGTTCGAGTTCCCATGCTGTATCTGTGTCGGGGTTACATCAGTGGGCTGTACAATTTAGAGTTGGAACGGCGTCGATATCTCAAACTTTCAAAAAATGAATGGAAGTGAATGGGGCTCTTATAGGTTATATAAAGGTTATAGAAATAACCATTAAATAACCATTCAAAAAAAAATGAATGGAAGTCAATGGTATTGCGCAATCTATGATCGGCTGTGTCTCATTTACAGCTATCAGGCATAGTGCACTTACACAGTGCTCACACTTCGGTCCCTCCTTTAGCATGTAGCCATTGCCATTGATTTGAATGCATTCGTTAGCCTTGAAGCTAACGGATATAAATATCTTATTTTCTGTTGCAACGCGAACGATATGACGCTCACTGCTAAGTGTTACTGGCTTATAATTTCGTTCTGTGCAGCGTTTTCACCTTAAAAATCACTAATACTTTAGTTACAGACCTAAATAGGTCAGATTTTTTGGCGGCGGCCATTTTCTGTTCTCAGAACGGCCTGAAGATGCCGCCTACGTCATCACGTTGACGTTCTGTGGAAAGCCAAAGGTGTCAAGATTTTTGTCCAAAAATTCGGGCAAAAACGGGAATAGATGCCACACGGATGGGCGTATCCGGATGATTTTTTGGATTTGGGCGCTAATTAATGACCCGGTCGATCAAGGGTTGGAACGGCGTTGATAGCTCGAAATTTTTTTCAAAATGAATGGGAGTCAATGGGGAAAAACGGGCACCTTAAAACGGGCACTGTGCCCACAGTGTTGGTTCGATCCAAAAGCTGTATACAAGCGCTCTATTCCCGTATGGGCCGGACGATTTGGCGCTGGAACAGGGTCGATATCTCGAAAACTGCGGGAGAAGAAGCACGGACAAAAAACGGGCGGAATAGCAATAATATATTGAAAACGAAAATAACAATAACAATAGTGTGCTTGCATTCTGCAATCACACTAATAACTAGAGAGTGCATTTCCGGAGAAAATGCGAGTGTGATTGCCGTGTGCCGGTCGGCGGGCGTGCGCAGGTCGGGGGCGCGCATGCGTTTAGAAGTGGTGCGGTGCGTGGGGTGTGAATACTTTCTCCCAGACAGGCCACTGTATCTGTGCACAAGCTGTGGTGTGAGCACAAGTTCACTCTGGGTGTGTTTGAAAAGCCAAACCTGTAAAAAAATGCATTTCTGCACGTTTGTACTGCTTACAAATCAGCACTCATTCATTTACATGTGATTATCACTGCAGGGGCCATGGTATTGCGCAATCTATGATCGGCTGTGTCTCATTTACAGCTTTCAGGCATAGTGCACTCAGACTTCGGTCCCTCTTTTAGCATTTAGCAATTCCCATTGATTTCAATGCATCCGTTAGCCTTGAAGCTAACGGATATAAATATCTTTGTTTCTGTTGCAGCGCGAACGATATGACGCTCACTGCAAAGTCTAACTGCACTATAATTTCATTCTGTGCAGCGTTTTCATCTTAAAAATCACTAATACTTTAGTTACAGACCAAAATAAGTCAGATTTTTTGGCGGCCGCCATTTTCTATTCTCAGAACGGCCTGAAGATGCCGTCTACGTCATCACGTTGACGTTCTGTGGAAAGCCAAAGGTGTCAAGATTTTTGTCCAAAAATTCGGGCAAAAACGGGCATAAATGCCACACGGATGGGCGTATCCGGATGATTTTTTGGATTTGGGCGCTAATTAATGACCCGGTCGATCAAGGGTTGGAACGGCGTTGATAGCTCGAAATTCATTTCAAAATGAATGGGAGTCAATGGGGAAAAACGGGCACCTTAAAACGGGCACTGTGCCCACAGTGTTGGTTCGATCAAAAAGTTGTATACAAGCGCTCTATTCCCGTATGGGCCGGACGATTTGGCGCTGGAACGGGGTCGATATCTCGAAAACTGCGGGAGAAGAAGCACGGACAAAAAACTGGCAGAATAATAATAATATATTGAAAACGAAAATAACAACTAGAGAGTGCATTTCCGGAGAAAATGCGAGTGTGATTGCCGTGTGCCGGTCGGCGGGCGTGCGCAGGTCGGGGGCGCGCATGCGTTTAGAAGTGGTGCGGTGCGTGGGGTGTGAATACTTTCTCCCAGACAGGCCACTGTATCTGTGCACAAGCTGTGGTGTGAGCACAAGTTCACTCTGGGTGTGTTTGAAAAGCCAAACCTGTAAAAAAATGCATTTCTGCACGTTTGTACTGCTTACAAATCAGTACTCATTCATTTACATGTGATTATCACTGCAGGGGCCATGGTATTGCGCAATCTATGATCGGCTGTGTCTCATTTACAGATTTCAGGCATAGTGCACTCAGACTTCGGTCCCTCTTTTAGCATTTAGCAATTCCCATTGATTTCAATGCATCCGTTAGCCTTGAAGCTAACGGATATAAATATCTTTGTTTCTGTTGCAGCGCGAACGATATGACGCTCACTGCAAAGTCTAACTGCACTATAATTTCATTCTGTGCAGCGTTTTCATCTTAAAAATCACTAATACTTTAGTTACAGACCAAAATAAGTCAGATTTTTTGGCGGCCGCCATTTTCTATTCTCAGAACGGCCTGAAGATGCCGTCTACGTCATCACGTTGACGTTCTGTGGAAAGCCAAAGGTGTCAAGATTTTTGTCCAAAAATTCGGGCAAAAACGGGCATAAATGCCACACGGATGGGCGTATCCGGATGATTTTTTGGATTTGGGCGCTAATTAATGACCCGGTCGATGAAGGGTTGGAACGGCGTTGATAGCTCGAAATTCATTTCAAAATGAATGGGAGTCAATGGGGAAAAACGGGCACCTTAAAACGGGCACTGTGCCCACAGTGTTGGTTCGATCCAAAAGTTGTATACAAGCGCTCTATTCCCGTATGGGCCGGACGATTTGGCGCTGGAACGGGGTCGATATCTCGAAAACTGCGGGAGAAGAAGCACGGACAAAAAACGGGCAGAATAATAATAATATATTGAAAACGAAAATAACAATAACAATAGTGTGCTTGCATTCTGCAATCACACTAATAATAATATGACTTACGGATAACAATAGTATGATTGCCTTTAGGCAATCACACTAATAATATGACTTACGGATAACAATAGTATGATTGCCTTTAGGCAATCACACTAATAGTGTGCTTGCCTACAGCAATCACACTAATAATAATAATATGACTAACGGATAACAATAGTGTGCTTGCCTTTTGGTAATCACACTAATAAGGAATTTTCTTCCTTTCAGTGCAATTCTGTTTTTTCTTAAATAAACAGAGTGTAAAAAAATATCACTCAACACAACTTAAAACAAAATCTCCTGAGGTAGAGGGCTGACAAACCACACCACAACAAATACTGTGAACAGTTTCAAACTTATTCTGTTTTTTCTGAGGAGAGCGCTGAGTGGGCGGGCCAGGCTGAGCCTACCTGCATGGCTGTTTGGCTGGCGCCGCTGAGCCACGTGACGATGCAACAACAAAAGACGAGGGGGGGGTTGCTGCTCCGTGCTGTGTGACACAGCGCATCGCTACTCTTACAGACAGAGAGACTTTGATGAATCCGCGTGCGCAGCTTGAGTATCGATCTTTTTACACGAGTATTACTCAATATCAATACCAGCGTTGGTATCGATATTATCGATATTTGGATCGATCCGCCCACCTCTAAATCACACTAATAATATGACTAACAGATAACAAGTGTGATCGCCTTACTGCAATCACACTAAATAACACAAAAATAGACAAGCTGGTGGTAAATTGTACATTACCCTTTGTAAAATTGCCCAGAAATCCACATTACCCTTTGTAATTTAAATTGCACATTACCTATAGCAGCTGTACGGGAGGGCTGACATCGCTGCCGTCGCTGCCGTCGCCGTCGCCGGAGCAGTGGAGGTGAGAGAATCGGTGCTGCCGCTGCTTCAGTACTCTCTAGTGTTATAAGAAAAATGTAAAGAAAAACTTGAATTTACAAAATACCAACATTTGCATTTACAAAATTACCAGAAATTACAACAATAATGACAAGAACACAAAAACAACTAGAGAGGTGCATTTCCTAAAGAAAATGTGAGTGTAACTGCAGTGCAGCAGGTGGGCGTGGCAGGTGGGCACGTGTGCGAATTCAAAACCTAGCGCGTCATCAGTGGGCCTGACAATTTTGTATAACCATTTTCTTTATTGAGATTTTCTTATGTCAAACCAAAGCATAAAGTACATTTTAAGAGATAAAAGATAGATTGACAATACGTTCATTCAACAACAGAGACTGTAAGAAAGTAAAGCAACACTATATATAAAATAAAAATAATAATAAGTAAATAAACAATTAAGTTGAAATAGGTGAATAAAATAAATAAATAAATAAAATATAAAGAAAAAAAACCTCTCTCCTCTACTCAGGGGTGATGCAGTAATCCACAATGGTATTAAGGACAGGCGACCAGGTTTTATGAAATGTTTGTAGAGAACCCAATCTGTAAGCATGCAGCTTCTCCAGTTTGACGTTACTCAAAAGCTCCTGGAGCCACCAGTTGTGTGTTGGTGGGAAGGGGAGCTTCCATCTCAGAAGAATGGCACATCTGGCCAGTAGGGTACTAAAAGCTATTACCCGTTGTTTCATTGCTGGAAACTGATGATCTAGAGCAGGGGTCACCAACCTTTTTGAGACCGAGAGCTACTTCAAGGCAACTGAATAATGCGAAGGGCTACTTGGTGATACAAACTTCCTGAATAACAAAGTTGCACGGTTCACCTTTAATTATATTATTATTATTATTATTATTGTTATTATTATCAATGTTCATATACAGTGCCTTGCAAAAGTATTCAGCCCCCTTGAACTTTTCAACCTTTTGCCACATTTCAGGCTTTAAACATAAAGATATGAAATTGTAATTTTTTGTGAAGAATCAATAACAAGTGCGACACAATTGTGAAGTGGAACGAAATTTATTGGATATTTTAAACTTTTTTTAGAAATAAAAACCTGAAAAGTGGGGCGTGCAATATTATTCAGCCCCTTTACTTTCAGTGAAGCAAACTCACTCCAGCAGTTCAGTGAGGATCTCTGAATGATCCAATGTTGACCTAAATGACTGATGGTGATAAATAGAATCCACCTGTGTGTAATCAAGTCTCCGTATAAATGCACCTGCTCTGTGATAGTCTCAGAGTTCTGTTTAAAGCGCAGAGAGCATCATGAAGACCAAGAAACACACCAGGCAGGTCCGAGATACTGTTGTGGAGAAGTTTAAAGCCGAATTTGGATACAAAAAGATTTCCCAAGCTTTAAACATCTCAAGGAGCACTGTGCAAGCGATCATATTGAAATGAAGGGAGTATCAGACCACTGCAAATCTACCAAGACCCGGCCGTCCCTCTAAACTTTCAGCTCAAACAAGGAGAAGACTGATCAGAGATGCAGCCAAGAGGCCCATGATCACTCTGAATGAACTGCAGAGATCTACAGCTGAGGTGGGAGACTCTGTCCATAGGACAACAATCAGTCGTACACTGCACACATCTGGCCTTTATGGAAGAGTGGCAAGAAGAAAGCCATTTCTCAAAGATATCTATAAAACGTCACCTGGGAGACACACCAAACATGTGGAAGAAGGTGCTCTGGTCAGATGAAACCAAAATCGAACTTTTTGGCCACAACGCAAAACGTTATGTTTGGCATAAAAACAACACAGCTCATCACCCTGAACACACCATCCCCACTGTCAAACATGGTGGTGGCAGCATCATGGTTTGGGCCTGCTTTTCTTCAGCAGGGACAGGGAAGATGGTTAAAATTGATGGGAAGATGGATGGAGCCAAATACAGGACCATTCTGGAAGAAAACCTGTTGCAGTCTGCAAAAGACCTGAGACTGGGACGGTGATTTACCTTCCAACAAGACAATGATCCAAAACATAAAGCAAAATCTACAATGGAATGGTTCACAAATAAACTTATCCAGGTGTTAAAATGGCCAAGTCAAAGTCCAGACCTGAATCCCATCGAGAATCTGTGGAAAGAGCTGAAAACTGCTGTTCACAAACGCTCTCCATCCAACCTCACTGAGCTCGAACTGTTTTGCAAGGAAGAATGGGCAAAAATTTCAGTCTCTCGATGTGCAAAACTGATAGAGACATACCCCAAGCGACTTGCAGCTGTAATCGCAGCAAAAGGTGGCGCTACAAAGTATTAACGCAAGGGGGCTAAATAATATTGCACGCCCCACTTTTCAGTTTTTTATTTCTAAAAAAAGTTTAAAATATCCAATAAATTATGTTCCACTTCATGATTGTGTCCCACTTGTTGTTGATTCTTCACAAAAAATTACAATTTCATATCTTTATGTTTAAAGCCTGAAATGTGGCAAAAGGTTGAAAAGTTCAAGGGGGCTGAATACTTTTGCAAGGCACTGTATATGAAGAGACTGTCTGATCATATGTTAATGTTAATGATTCCTCAGAATAATTGTTAACAACGATTTACCATGGTAGGAAACATATTTCAACATGTAACATTATTTATCTCTAATAATCTAAATCTGCAGGAGCTGTCACATCTTTGATATTTTTGTAAATATCTTTCTTGACAGTTTTGTATGAATGAGCACATATGTAGCATTTTGATCAAAATCACACAATTTTTTTTTTTTTTTTTTACAAATGATAATCCAACTTATTATGGATTTACTGATCTTTATTATATTTTAACATAAAATAAATCTAAAAGGATATTTTTAAAAACAAGGTTTGTAGGAGGTAAGGGACGTTAATTTTGTATATAAAAAATAGTTAGACATTAATTCATGAAATTATACAAGATTTTAATAGATTTTTTTTATTTGCACAATACAATTATTATAAAATAAATATAAAAATTAATTTTAAAACAAGGTTTGTAGTAGGTGAGGAAGACTGATTGTATATACAGTGTATCACAAAAGTGAGTACACCCCTCACATTTCTGCAGATATTTAAGTATATCTTTTCATGGGACAACACTGACAAAATGACACTAACACAATGAAAAGTAGTCTGTGTGCAGCTTATATAACAGTGTAAATTTATTCTTCCCTCAAAATAACTCAATATACAGCCATTAATGTCTAAACCACCGGCAACAAAAGTGAGTACACCCCTAAGAGACTACACCCCTAAATGTCCAAATTGAGCACTGCTTGTCATTTTCCCTCCAAAATGTCATGTGACTCGTTAGTGTTACTAGGTCTCAGGTGTGCATAGGGAGCAGGTGTGTTCAATTTAGTAGTACAGCTCTCACACTCTCTCATACTGGTCACTGAAAGTTCCAACATGGCACCTCATGGCAAAGAACTCTCTGAGGATCTTAAAAGACGAATTGTTGCGCTACATGAAGATGGCCAAGGCTACAAGAAGATTGCCAACACCCTGAAACTGAGCTGCAGCACAGTGGCCAAGATCATCCAGCATTTTAAAAGAGCAGGGTCCACTCAGAACAGACCTCGCGTTGGTCGTCCAAAGAAGCTGAGTGCACGTGCTCAGCGTCACATCCAACTGCTGTCTTTGAAAGATAGGCGCAGGAGTGCTGTCAGCATTGCTGCAGAGATTGAAAAGGTGGGGGGTCAGCCTGTCAGTGCTCAGACCATACGCCGCACACTACATCAAATTGGTCTGCATGGCTGTCACCCCAGAAGGAAGCCTCTTCTGAAGTCTCTACACAAGAAAGCCCGCAAACAGTTTGCTGAAGACATGTCAACAAAGGACATGGATTACTGGAACCATGTCCTATGGTCTGATGAGACCAAGATTCATTTGTTTGGTTCAGATGGTCTCAAGCATGTGTGGCGGCAATCAGGTGAGGAGTACAAAGATAAGTGTGTCATGCCTACAGTCAAGCATGGTGGTGGGAATGCCATGGTCTGGGGCTGCATGAGTGCAGCAGGTGTTGGGGAGTTACATTTCATTGAGGGACACATGAACTCCAATATGTACTGTGAAATACTGAAGCAGAGCATGATCCCCTTCCTCCGGAAACTGGGTCGCAGGGCAGTGTTCCAGCATGATAATGACCCCAAACACACCTCTAAGACGACCACTGCTTTATTGAAGAGGCTGAGGGTAAAGGTGATGAACTGGCCAAGCATGTCTCCAGACCTAAACCCAATAGAACATCTTTGGGGCATCCTCAAGCGGAAGGTGGAGGAGCACAAAGTCTCGAATATCCGCCAGCTCCGTGATGTCGTCATGGAGGAGTGGAAAAGCATTCCAGTGGCAACCTGTGAAGCTCTGGTAAACTCCATGCCCAGGAGAGTTAAGGCAGTTCTGGGAAATAATGGTGGCCACACAAAATATTGACACTTCAGGAACTTTCACTAAGGGGTGTCCTCACTTTTGTTGCCGGTGGTTTAGACATTAATGGCTGTATATTGAGTTATTTTGAGGGAAGAATAAATTTACACTGTTATATAAGCTGCACACAGACTACTTTTCATTGTGTCAAAGTGTCATTTTGTCAGTGTTGTCCCATGAAAAGGTATACTTATCTGCAGAAATGTGAGGGGTGTACTCACTTTTGTGATACACTGTAAAAATGCTAAATAAAAATTCTTGAGATCTTTATAGATTTATTCATCTCCATTATAAAATTTTTGACAAATTTTTTCATACTTTATTGATACTTTAAAATTAATGGAAAAGAAATACAAACGTTATTTTGAAAAAATATGGTTTGTAGTATTTAATGTGTTTGTATATAAATAGTTTGACATTAATTCATCAAATCATTACAAGACTTGAATGGATTTATTTCTCTGTAATAAGTGCAGAGTAAATGTCTCCTACATTTTTCTGTTAGTTTGATGACGCTCCCTAACTCGTTAGATGAAGTGGGAGCTTGATAAACGGTCTCATTATAACCTTTCTGTAAATAAATACATGTAATCCTAAAATTACCATAAAATAGTTTTTGTAGTATGTTGCCTACTTTTATCTGTGTAAGAAATCACAAATAAAGTGAGTGTTAGGTGTTTTTTCAACCATTTATAAAGATCGAAATGATCGAATGTCAAACGAATGTTGAATATTAATCTAACTTTACTGCAGTCAAATACTGTCCTGTTTGTACTTATCTCTTACTGTACACTTAACTTTACTTAATGTTTATTATTTCGATTTTAAACAAAATCTGCGATGTACAGGGAAGTTTTTGTAACATGTACTGAAGTGTCTCTCCAAATTCCTCCCAATCATTGTGAAAATATTAAGGTTTTTTTTTCGCTTTTCTTATTTTTTTATTATAATTTTTTCATGTCTCAGCGTTATGCGCACGTTTTAAAACTCCGCACCCAGACCATATCAGCGCTCATATAAACATCAAACATTATTGTTTTTTAAATGTTATATTCAGTATTTTGTCATTTTCAAATCTACATCAATGCAAGTGTTATTGATTCAAAAAGAGCAGCAACACAAATATAATTTTTAGGCGGAGCTCCAGTCACTAGTGCTATTTTGGAACATGCCTTGCGGGTGACTCACGTGGTCCCTGCGGGCGACCAGGTGCCCGTGGGCACAGTGTTGGTGACCCCTGATCTAGAGAGACCTCAAACAGTGCCACAACAGGACACAGGTGTAAAGTAATCTCTAGGGCCTGGCTAAGCGTTTTAAAAATTTCTGACCAAAAGGACGATAATTTGGAGCAGGACCAAAACATGTGTGGATGGTCGGCTGGTGAGTGGCCACATCTGGGACATGCATCAGACCTACCCGGGAACATTCTTGCCAGCCTGGCATTAGTGAAATGTAATCTGTGTACCAGTGGTGTATAAAGTACCTGAAGTCCATACTTGAGTAAAAGTACAAGTATCTTACCAGAAATTTACTTTGATAGAAGTAAAAGTCACCTTTTAGAATATTACTGGAGTAAAAGTCTAAAAGTAGCTGATGTTTAATGTACTTAAGTATCAAAAGTAATTTGATATTAAATGTACTTAAGTATTAAAAGTAGAAGTAAATGCTGTTAATATAAACTGAAGCTGTCATTTTGAAAAATATAAAGATTGTTCTTTTAAGCCTGTAAACCACCTTAACAACCTTTTTCTTCCTTCCATCTGAACATGATTTGTGCCAATTCATGATTATAATCAGCTGTTCACATCACCTATTTAAAATCACATCATTATTTAGTCTTTTTATTAATTTTTTTAACCTTATTACTAGCCCTAAATCGTCCTGTTCCAACTTTTTAAGAATGCGTCGTGGGCTTAAAATGCATGTTTATGTATGTTAAGAATTGTAATGAAGTTGACCAGACGACACGAAATATTTTGGGTCCATATAAGACAAAAAAAAGAGTCGATGTAAATGTTAAAAACACTGCATCTATTTTATTTACATTTTTTATACGGTCACATTTTTTTTTATTTAGGTTGTACATTCAAGTCATAGATACTGTATACATCCCAATAACCTAAAACAACTTAATTTTGGCAGAATTCATTTGAAGCCAAATTTTAACAAAACGTGGCACTTTTAGCACTTTAATGATCTGCTCAACCATTAGTTTAAATCAAAATATATGGGTAAAATAAGCTGTATTTCAAGAATCTTTTTTGGGCTGTATCTACTACCTGATTGACGTGTTAAACTAAACAAAATATTGGTATTCTTACTTTAAGAAAACACAATTTCTAACTGATGTGTCAACTAGAAGTCATCAGCTGAACAATCATCCATAATAAGTTGAGTTCTTGTTGAGACTATTAAAGGGTTAAAGATGTGCATTTTCCTCAACACCATGAATCTTTCCTCTGTCGGTGTGATTCAGAAGTTATCTGAGCAAAGCTGCAGCACAGTGGCCAAGATCATCCAGCGTTTTAAAAGAGCAGGGTCCACTCAGAACAGACCTCGCGTTGGTCGTCCAAAGAAGCTGAGTGCACGTGCTCAGCGTCACATCCAACTGCTGTCTTTGAAAGATAGGCGCAGGAGTGCTGTCAGCATTGCTGCAGAGATTGAAAAGGTGGGGGGTCAGCCTGTCAGTGCTCAGACCATACGCCGCACACTACATCAAATTGGTCTGCATGGCTGTCACCCCAGAAGGAAGCCTCTTCTGAAGTCTCTACACAAGAAAGCCCGCAAACAGTTTGCTGAAGACATGTCAACAAAGGACATGGATTACTGGAACCATGTCCTATGGTCTGATGAGACCAAGATTCATTTGTTTGGTTCAGATGGTCTCAAGCATGTGTGGCGGCAATCAGGTGAGGAGTACAAAGATAAGTGCGTCATGCCTACAGTCAAGCATGGTGGTGGGAATGCCATGGTCTGGGGCTGCATGAGTGCAGCAGGTGTTGGGGAGTTACATTTCATTGAGGGACACATGAACTCCAATATGTACTGTGAAATACTGAAGCAGAGCATGATCCCCCTCCCTCCGGAAACTGGGTCGCAGGGCAGTGTTCCAGCATGATAATGACCCCAAACACACCTCTAAGACGACCACTGCTTTATTGAAGAGGCTGAGGGTAAAGGTGATGGACTGGCCAAGCATGTCTCCAGACCTAAACCCAATAGAACATCTTTGGGGCATCCTCAAGCGGAAGGTGGAGGAGCACAAAGTCTCGAATATCCGCCAGCTCCGTGATGTCGTCATGGAGGAGTGGAAAAGCATTCCAGTGGCAACCTGTGAAGCTCTGGTAAACTCCATGCCCAGGAGAGTTAAGGCAGTTCTGGGAAATAATGGTGGCCACACAAAATATTGACACTTCAGGAACTTTCACTAAGGGGTGTACTCACTTTTGTTGCCGGTGGTTTAGACATTAATGGCTGTATATTGAGTTATTTTGAGGGAAGAATAAATTTACACTGTTATATAAGCTGCACACAGACTACTTTTCATTGTGTCAAAGTGTCATTTTGTCAGTGTTGTCCCATGAAAAGGTATACTTATCTGCAGAAATGTGAGGGGTGTACTCACTTTTGTGATACACTGTAAAAATGCTAAATAAAAATTCTTGAGATCTTTATAGATTTATTCATCTCCATTATAAAATTTTTGACAAATTTTTTCATACTTTATTGATACTTTAAAATTAATGGAAAAGAAATACAAACGTTATTTTGAAAAAATATGGTTTGTAGTATTTAATGTGTTTGTATATAAATAGTTTGACATTAATTCATCAAGTCATTACAAGACTTGAATGGATTTATTTCTCTGTAATAAGTGCAGAGTAAATGTCTCCTACATTTTTCTGTTAGTTTGATGACGCTCCCTAACTCGTTAGATGAAGTGGGAGCTTGATAAACGGTCTCATTATAACCTTTCTGTAAATAAATACATGTAATCCTAAAATTACCATAAAATAGTTTTTGTAGTATGTTGCCTACTTTTATCTGTGTAAGAAATCACAAATAAAGTGAGTGTTAGGTGTTTTTTCAACCATTTATAAAGATCGAAATGATCGAATGTCAAACGAATGTTGAATATTAATCTAACTTTACTGCAGTCAAATACTGTCCTGTTTGTACTTATCTCTTACTGTACACTTAACTTTACTTAATGTTTATTATTTCGATTTTAAACAAAATCTGCGATGTACAGGGAAGTTTTTGTAACATGTACTGAAGTGTCTCTCCAAATTCCTCCCAATCATTGTGAAAATATTAAGGTTTTTTTTTCGCTTTTCTTATTTTTTTATTATAATTTTTTCATGTCTCAGCGTTATGCGCACGTTTTAAAACTCCGCACCCAGACCATATCAGCGCTCATATAAACATCAAACATTATTGTTTTTTAAATGTTATATTCAGTATTTTGTCATTTTCAAATCTACATCAATGCAAGTGTTATTGATTCAAAAAGAGCAGCAACACAAATATAATTTTTAGGCGGAGCTCCAGTCACTAGTGCTATTTTGGAACATGCCTTGCGGGTGACTCACGTGGTCCCTGCGGGCGACCAGGTGCCCGTGGGCACAGTGTTGGTGACCCCTGATCTAGAGAGACCTCAAACAGTGCCACAACAGGACACAGGTGTAAAGTAATCTCTAGGGCCTGGCTAAGCGTTTTAAAAATTTCTGACCAAAAGGACGATAATTTGGAGCAGGACCAAAACATGTGTGGATGGTCGGCTGGTGAGTGGCCACATCTGGGACATGCATCAGACCTACCCGGGAACATTCTTGCCAGCCTGGCATTAGTGAAATGTAATCTGTGTACCAGTGGTGTATAAAGTACCTGAAGTCCATACTTGAGTAAAAGTACAAGTATCTTACCAGAAATTTACTTTGATAGAAGTAAAAGTCACCTTTTAGAATATTACTGGAGTAAAAGTCTAAAAGTAGCTGATGTTTAATGTACTTAAGTATCAAAAGTAATTTGATATTAAATGTACTTAAGTATTAAAAGTAGAAGTAAATGCTGTTAATATAAACTGAAGCTGTCATTTTGAAAAATATAAAGATTGTTCTTTTAAGCCTGTAAACCACCTTAACAACCTTTTTCTTCCTTCCATCTGAACATGATTTGTGCCAATTCATGATTATAATCAGCTGTTCACATCACCTATTTAAAATCACATCATTATTTAGTCTTTTTATTAATTTTTTTAACCTTATTACTAGCCCTAAATCGTCCTGTTCCAACTTTTTAAGAATGCGTCGTGGGCTTAAAATGCATGTTTATGTATGTTAAGAATTGTAATGAAGTTGACCAGACGACACGAAATATTTTGGGTCCATATAAGACAAAAAAAAGAGTCGATGTAAATGTTAAAAACACTGCATCTATTTTATTTACATTTTTTATACGGTCACATTTTTTTTTATTTAGGTTGTACATTCAAGTCATAGATACTGTATACATCCCAATAACCTAAAACAACTTAATTTTGGCAGAATTCATTTGAAGCCAAATTTTAACAAAACGTGGCACTTTTAGCACTTTAATGATCTGCTCAACCATTAGTTTAAATCAAAATATATGGGTAAAATAAGCTGTATTTCAAGAATCTTTTTTGGGCTGTATCTACTACCTGATTGACGTGTTAAACTAAACAAAATATTGGTATTCTTACTTTAAGAAAACACAATTTCTAACTGATGTGTCAACTAGAAGTCATCAGCTGAACAATCATCCATAATAAGTTGAGTTCTTGTTGAGACTATTAAAGGGTTAAAGATGTGCATTTTCCTCAACACCATGAATCTTTCCTCTGTCGGTGTGATTCAGAAGTTATCTGAGCAAATATTTGTCTGTAGGTGAGTTTTTATAAATAATGGACAAGTCTTCATGTCTGACATCACACGTTCCATACATTAACACATGTTGTTAGGGGAAACAGTTGAATATTGTAATAGAGCTTCCAAGATGGCGCCGGTGAGGTCGGCTGCCGTCACGACTGCTCCGACAACGTTTTACCTATTTCTATTTATTTTGCAGTTTTTTAGCGGTTTTAACCTCTTTTTCTTTTCACCACGGCTTGTATCAGCTATGATAGAAGTACTCTTATTTCTATTAATCTACAATCCACTCACCTTTCGTCGTTTTTAACTCCGGACTCATCGTGGCCGAAGGAGATTCTGAGGGACAACAAAGGACGGGAACCGAAGTTTCGGCCGCGAGGAAAACGAGCCGGCGTCAGGAACAAGCTGAGGGCTAGGGCACACCGAGCTCCCCTGCCTAGTATCCTGTTAGCCAACGTCCAGTCTCTGGACAACAAGCTCGACGACCTCCGGGCCAGGATCAAGTTCCAGAGAGACATTCGGGACTGCAACCTTCTCTGCTTCACCGAGACATGGCTGAACCCAGCGGTACCGGACCACGCCATCCAGCCGGCCGAGTGCTTCTCGGTATACCGCATGGACAGAACAATGGAGTCGGGAAAGACGAGGAGGTGGTGTGTGCATGATGGTAAACAGCAGCTGGTGTGATAATACCAATGTCGTTACTCTTGCACGCTCCTGCACACCTAACCTGGAACTTCTGGCACTCAAGTTTCGTCCTTTCTACCTTCCTCGGGAATTTACTTCGGTCATTGTCAGCACCGTTTATATTCCACCTCGGGCGAACACAGACACTGCACTGTGTGAACTTCATGACACACACACACAGTTTCAGACTCATCACCAGGATGCTGCGCTTATTGTGGTTGGTGATTTTAACAGCGCTAACCTCAAACGTGCAGTGCCGAACTTTTACCAGCACATCACCTGCCCCACCAGAGGGAAACGGACACTGGATCATTGTTACACTCCGTATAAAGACAGTTATAAGGCACAATCTCACCCACCGTTTGGAAAATCAGACCACGCCGCCATCTTTCTCATGCCTAAATATAAACAAAGGCTGAAACAGGAGGTTCCGGTTCAGAGGGAGGTCACACGCGCTGGACGGACCAATCGGTGGCTGCCTTGCAGGACGCTCTGGATGATGCAGACTGGGATATGTTCCGAGAGAGCTCCGCTGATGACGTCAGCGTGTTTACGGAAGCGGTTGTGGGATTGGTTGGGAAACTGGTGGACGATACGGTGGAGAAAACCGTAGTGAAAACTTTTCCCAACCAGAAGCCGTGGATGAATAAAACCGTCCGCGACGCTCTGAACTCTCGCACCGCTGCCTACAGCGCGGGGCTCATCAGCGGTAACATGGAGGAATATAAAGCTGCGTCTTACGGAGTACGGCGAGCGGTGAAAGAGGCGAAGCGGCGCTACGGGGAGAAAATAGAGACACAGTTCCAGCAGAGTGACTCTAGAACCCTGTGGCAGGGACTACGGACCATCACGGACTACAGAAGCCCACCCTCCAGACTGGTGAGTGCGGACGCGTCTCTGGCAACCGAGCTGAACACTTTCTACGCTCGCTTCGAGGCTGCAGCCGGCAACGCTAACAGCGCTAATGATGCTATCAGCGCTACCGGTGTGACCAGCATGCAGACGGAGCTCGTCGGGACGCAGAGACCCCTCATCATCAGGGAGAGTGATGTACGGAGAGCTTTCAGGAGAGTGAACACCAGGAGAGCAGCAGGACCGGACGGGATCGCCGGCCGAGTCATCAAAGCCTGCGCGGACCAGCTAGCACCGGTGTTCACGGTGATCTTCAACCTGTCCCTGACCCAGTGCATCGTACCAGCGTGCTTCAAACAGTCCGTCATCGTTCCAGTCCCGAAGAAGAACCAGCCAGCCTGCCTCAATGACTTTCGCCCAGTGGCCCTGACATCAGTTGTGATGAAGTGCTTCGAGAGGATCATCAGAGACTTCATCACTTCATCACTTCCGGACTCTATGGACCCTTTACAGTTTGCATACCGCCACAACCGTTCCACAGATGATGCCATCACCTACCTCCTTCACACCACATTAACACACCTGGACGCTGGGAGGAGTAATTATGTTAAAATGCTGTTTGTTGACTACAGCTCAGCATTTAACACGATTATCCCCTCTACACTAACCATCAAGTTGGAGAACCTGGGACTTCATCCATCCTTGTGTCACTGGATCTCTAACTTTTTGACGGACAGAACACAAGCTGTGCGGGTAGGTAAACACATCTCACCCACACTCACCCTTAGCACTGGCGCCCCCCAGGGCTGTGTCCTGAGCCCCCTGCTGTACTCGCTGTACACACATGACTGTGTGGCCACTTCCAGCTCTACCACCATTGTCGAGTTTGCTGACGACACTGTTGTGGTGGGCCTGATCTCTAACAACGATGAGAGGGCCTACCTAGAGGAGATTAAACACCTGGAGGACTGGTGCCAGGACAACAATCTCCTCCTCAACGTCAGCAAGACAAAGGAGCTGATAGTGGACTGCAGCAGAAAGCAGGAGAGGAACTATCACCCCGTTATGATCAGTGGCACCGCAGTGGAAAGAGTAGACAGTTTCAAGTACCTTGGAGTTCACATCTCTGAGGACCTGTCATGGTCCTGCCACACCACTGCGCTGGCAAAGAAGGCCCGTCAGCGTCTCTATCACCTCAGACGCTTAAGGGACTTCAAACTACCATCCAAGGTGCTTCGTAACTTCTACACCTGCACCATTGAATCCATCATAACGGGAAACATCACAACCTGGTTCGGAAACAGCACCAAGCAGGATAGGCGGCTCTACAAAGGGTGGTGCGTTCAGCTGAGCGCATAATCCGGACTGAGCTTCCTGACCTGCAGTCCATATACAGGAAACGGTGCTGGACAAGGGCCAGGAGGATAGTAAAGGACCCCAGTCATCCCAGTAATGGACTGTTTTCTTTGTTACAGTCTGGGAGGCGTTTTCGTGCTCTAAAAGCCAAAACGGAGAGGATGAGAAGAAGCTTTTTCCCACAAGCTATTCGTGTCCTCAACGAAAACAGCATTTAGGACCATTTACACAATGTGCACAATCTAATTTATATGTGTATGTATGTGTATATATGTGGACATATGTATGTGTATATAAGTATATGCGTGTATACTGTTTTATGTGTATATGTATGTATATGTATAGATTAGTATTGTGTATTTATTATTTATCACATCTGTATAGCATTATGTAGCATCATGTTGCACAGTTTCTGCACTACTTGTCACTTTACACACTTGTTCACTTTAAACTGCCCCTTGTAATTATATTGTAATTCTTCTGATGTTCACTTTACTTTAAATTGCTCTTTTTAATTATATTGTTAATTTTTCTAATGTCCTAAACTCTTACTTTTAAAAACTTTTTATATTTTGTTGTATAATATATTTTTTAACTATTTTGTAGTTTTGTAATTACTGTGGCGGAGCAGTCACTAAAGCATTTCACTGCCAGTTGTACTGTGTATGACCATGTATGTGACAAATAAACCTTGATTTGATTTGAATATGGTGTGATCATGTGTTACACCCAGGAGGGAGACTGCATATTACATCAAGGCTCCAAAACAATCAATCCACGGCTAACAACATGTGTTAATGTATGGAACGTGTGATGGTTGTATGTTTCAGTACGGAACTGTTAAAGCGACGCACACACAGATGTGGGTTGTCATAGTAATGTTTATACACATGTTAATGTTCGCTACTGTTGTAGATGTAATAAATGTAAAGTAAGCAAGTACAATTCTTTAATCGTCCGTTCTGTTTATTGACACGATAGTCAAGAAAGTAAACAATATTCAACTGTTTCAACCTTTTTAAGTCATGGCCACGATCTCATTCCCACTCCTTACTAAGTCGTGACCACGCGTAATTTTTTTTTCTATGGGATGTCACCTTAGGGGCTCCGTAGAAACATTATATTTGTGGTTCAAATGTAATCGAAAATGGTAGCTAGATATCTGAATAATGTTAAATAATAATAATAAACAATGATGCTCTGGATTTACTTTGTTAATCATTCTTAACTTACATCAGTGTGTTGGACGGGGAGATTCTGAAATGCTGATATTTCAGAATCTTTGGGTGAACGATGCGCTTCACTCTGTTTGTTTACACATGCGCATTAATGTGTTTAGCAACCGATCTAATTTACAAGCGCAGATACGGCAAATGTATCAGAGTAAAAGTACACAATTTCTTTAGGAAATGTAGTAAAGTAAAAGTGAAAGTTAACGATATTTTTTATACTCCAGTAAAGTACAGATACTCCAGAAAACTACTTAAGTACTGTAACAAAGTATTATTACTTCGTTACTATACACCACTGCTGTGTACCACTTTAAATTGTAACAGGCAGTGTCTAGCACAGATGGATGATGAGTGTACCCTTTTTAAAATAAGATCCCACTGACCTTCAGTGATAGGTATGCCTAGATCCTGTTCCCAAGAATTTATTGAAGAGTTAGTAGGGCCACTACTCAAAGTGCCAGTTATGTTATAAATGGTTGAAATTAGCTTCGCTTGAGTTGGGTCCAGAGCAAGCAAGTGATCGGTTTTAGATTCGGGTGGGCGATTGGGAAAGTGAGGAAAAAGATGCTGTACAAAATGTCTAATTTGAAAAAAGCAGATCAAACTTCATCCTCAGATCTGTGACTGACATAAACACTCCTGAGTACAGGTCACTAATGGTTGCAATGCCCTTCTCAGACCACACCCGAAAGGTATGATCTGTGCAGGATGGCAAAAACTGGTGATTACCCACAATAGGGGTCCAAACTGCACCCCCACGGAAATCAAAATGGTTCCTAAACTGGAGCCAGATCTTGATAGAGTCCCGAACCACTGGGTTAGTGGGGAAAGAGTTGGCCGGCATGGGAAGCTGGGAACAAACTATGGCGTGGAGAGAATGTCTTGACGAAGACAGTTCGAGTTGTATCCATGGCGGGACATCATTGGATGAACAACCCTTGGTCCAGTAAATAAGTTTCTGAATATTACAAGCCCAGTAGTAATGACGAAAGTTTGGTAGGGCCAATCCACCTTCAGACTTTTGAAGTTGAAGAGAAGTTTTTTTCAAGCGTGGAGGTTTATTTCTCCAAATAAAGGAAGTAAGTATGCTGTCCAATTTATAAAAAAAAATGCTTTATTTAACTGGATTGGGATGTGCCGGAACATGTACAAAAATTTAGGTAGTAGTTTCATTTTAATCAAATGAATGCTTCCAATAAGAGACAGGGGGAGGGCGGCCCATCTCTCTAAATAGGATACAACTGTATCAAGCAGGGGAGCAAAATTTTCTTCGAATAGAGCTGTGGGCCTGACAATTTGAAGCTGGAACTATGCTGATATCTCGAACTTTCAAAAAATAAATGGAAGTGAATGGGATATAAAAATGGGCATGGCAGGTGGGCATGGGTTCGTATCCCCATGCTGTACCCAGGTCAGGGTGTCATCAGTGGGCTTTACGATTCAGAGTTGGAACGGCATTGGTATTTCAAACATTAAAAAAATGAATGGAAGTGAATAGGACCAAAAACCGGGCGTGGCAGGTGGGCATTGGTTTGAATACCCATGCTGTACCCAAGTCAGGGTGTCAAGTGGGCTGTGCAATTTAGAGGGTTAGGGTTAGGAACGGCGTTAATATCTCAATCTTTTAAAAAATGAATGGAAGTAAATGGAGCTGAAAAAGGTTAAAACACTGTAAAAGTCGGGCGTGGCGGGCGAACAGGCGGGACGATCCTAAAGCTTTTTTCAAGAAGTGGTGGCATTAACAAGCTGGACGATTTAGAGTTGGAACCGCGTCGATATCTCAAAATGTAAAAAAAAAATGAATGGAAGTCAATGAGGCACAAAAAAAAAAAAAAAGCTACAATAGCGGGCGTGGCGGGCGGATCAGAAAGCTATATAAAAGCACTTGTCACACCAACAGGCCGGGCGATTTGGTGTAGGAACGGGGTCAATATCGAAAATTGTGCACGAAGAAACGGACAAAAAAATGGGTAGAATAATAATAAGAAGTGTGATCGCTATTGCGCAATCACACTAAATAACACAAAAATAGACTTTCTGTTCAGTAACAAGCTGGTGGTAAATTGTACATTACCCTTTGTAATTTAAATTGCACATTACCTATTGCAGCCGTACGGTAGGGCTGACGTCGCTGCCGTCGCCGTCGCCGGAGCAGTGGAGGTGAGAGAATCGGTGCTGCCGCTGCTTCAGTACTCTCTAGTGTTATAAGAAAAATTTAAAGAAAAACTTGAATTTACAAAATACCAACATTTGCATTTACAAAATTACCAGAAATTACAACAATGATGAACACAATAACAATAACACAAAAATAGACTTTCTGTTCAGTAACAAGCTGGTGGTAAATTAAAGCAATAAGCCACGAGAGGCCGTGCGTTACAGTGACTTTAGCACGGGGATGACGTTTTTTTAGCACGTGATTTTAGCACGGGGATGACGTCTTTCCCCGTGCTAAAATCATAGCAGTAACGCACGGTCTCGAGTGGCTTATTGCTTTTATAAAACGGCGGTCAACATAAAATACAATAAATACAACAATGTTTAATTCATAAATGTATTTATTGTGTATAAACTTACAATAAAGCATTCTTCCGCAACGCCAGGTAGTTCGATTAACAGTGTTGCTAGGCAACATGAGGGCGAAAATAACATTAACTTTTTCTTTTCAGTGGCGTATTAATATGGAATGATGTGAGGTGGTCCTAGGTGTGTTAGAAATTCAGCAAAATTCAGGAGCCAGGAGACCGCCAGTCTTCAGGAGTAGAGTCGTTTATTAACACATACAGGCGTATGGGCACAGCTTGCAAGACCGGCAGAAAATCTGACTAGGCAAAATCTAGGGAGACTTTATATACATTAGAAATGAGGGGAGGATTCATAAGGAAGATAAAGAGGGGTGATCAGGGAGGGGGGTACTGGAGGGGTGTTGGTTTTATTGTGGGTAATACAGGAGACAAGGATCGAAGAAGGGCGATCGGGGAGGGGGTTACTTGAAGGGTGTTGGTTTTATGGTGGGTGATACAGGAGATATAGGACAAGTGTGAACAAAAGGGCTTTGGGCTTTATAACACAATTAGGTGTGGGTAGACAGGATTGGGTGTGTGTGTAGGATTCAGGGAGTGGGGGTAATATGAAAGGATCAAACAGGAGGGTTCATTTCAATATGACGAAGAAAAAGGGGGGTAATTTCTCTTAGCGTTTATCGGGAATTTTACAACGGCTTCGAACGCGGCTCAGCCAATCAGATTTTAAGAAAGGAACTATCCGTTTTATAATGCACATTACCCTTTGTAATTTAAATTGCACATTACCTATTGCAGCTGTAGGGGAGCGCTGATGGAGCAGTGGAGGTGAGAGAATCGGTGGTGTCGCTGCTTCAGTACTCTCGTGTTATAAGAAAAATGTAAAGAAAAACTTGAATTTACAAAATACCAACATTTGCATTCACAAAATTACCAGAAATTACAACAATGATGAACACAATAACAATAACACAAAAATAGACTTTCTGTTCAGTAACAAGCTGGTGGTAAATTGTACATTACCCTTTGTAAAATTGCCCAGAAATCCACATTACCCTTTGTAATTTAAATTGCACATTACCTATTGCAGCTGTAGGGGAGGGCTGACGGAGCAGTGGAGGTGAGAGAATCGGTGGTGTCGCTGCTTCAGTACTCTCTAGTGTTATAAGAAAAATGTAAAGAAAAACTTGAATTTACAAAATACCAACATTTGCATTTACAAAATTACCAGAAATTACAACAATGATGAACACAATAACAATAACACAAAAATAGACTTTCTGTTCAGTAACAAGCTGGTGGTAAATTGTACATTACCCTTTGTAAAATTGCCCAGAAATCCACATTACCCTTTGTAATTTAAATTGCACATTACCTATTGCAGCTGTAGGGGAGCGCTGCCGGAGCAGTGGAGGTGAGAGAATCGGTGGTGTCGCTGCTTCAGTACTCTCTAGTGTTATAAGAAAAATGTAAAGAAAAACTTGAATTTACAAAATACCAACATTTGCATTTACAAAATTACCAGAAATTACAACAATGATGAACACAATAACAATAACACAAAAATAGACTTTCTGTTCAGTAACAAGCTGGTGGTAAATTGTACATTACCCTTTGTAAAATTGCCCAGAAATCCACATTACCCTTTGTAATTTAAATTGCACATTACCTATTGCAGCTGTAGGGGAGCGCTGCCGGAGCAGTGGAGGTGAGAGAATCGGTGCTGCCGCTGCTTCAGTACTCTCTAGTGTTATAAGAAAAATGTAAAGAAAAACTTGAATTTACAAAATACCAACATTTGCATTCACAAAATTAAAACAATGATGAACACAATAACAATAACACAAAAATAGACTTTCTGTTCAGTAGCAAGCTGGTGGTAAATTAAAGCAATAAGCCACGAGAGGCTGTGCGTTACTGTGACTTTAGCACGGGGATGACGTTTTTTTAGCACGTGATTTTAGCACGGGGATGACGTCTTTCCCCGTGCTAAAATCATAGCAGTAACGCACGGTCTCGAGTGGCTTATTGCTTTTATAAAACGGCGGTCAACATAAAATACAATAAATACAACAATGTTTAATTCATAAATGTATTTATTGTGTATAAACTTACAATAAAGCATTCTTCCGCAACGCCAGGTAGTTCGATTAACAGTGTTGCTAGGCAACATGAGTGCGAAAATAACATTAACTTTTTCTTTTCAGTGGCGTATTAATATGGAATGATGTGAGGTGGTCCTAGGTGTGCGTTTATCGGGGATTTTACAACGGCTTCGAACGCAGCTCAGCCAATCAGATTTTAAGACCGGAACTATCCGTTTTATAATGCACATTACCATTTGTAAAATTGCCCAGAAATCCACATTACCCTTTGTAATTTAAATTGCACATTACCTATTGCAGCTGTAGGGGAGGGCTGCCGGAGCAGTGGAGGTGAGAGAATCGGTGGTGTCGCTGCTTCAGTACTCTCTAGTGTTATAAGAAAAATTTAATGAAAAACTTGAATTTACAAAATACCAACATTTGCATTTACAAAATTACCAGAAATTACAACAATGATGAACACAATAACAATAACACAAAAATAGACTTTCTGTTCAGTAACAAGCTGGTGGTAAATTAAAGCAATAAGCCACGAGAGGCCGTGCGTTACAGTGACTTTAGCACGGGGATGACGTTTTTTTAGCACGTGATTTTAGCACGGGGATGACGTCTTTCCCCGTGCTAAAATCATAGCAGTAACGCACGGTCTCGAGTGGCTTATTGCTTTTATAAAACGGCGGTCAACATAAAATACAATAAATACAACAATGTTTAATTCATAAATGTATTTATTGTGTATAAACTTACAATAAAGCATTCTTCCGCAACGCCAGGTAGTTCGATTAACAGTGTTGCTAGGCAACATGAGGGCGAAAATAACATAAACTTTTTCTTTTCAGTGGCGTATTAATATGGAATGATGTGAGGTGGTCCTAGGTGTGTTAGAAATTCAGCAAAATTCAGGAGCCAGGAGACCGCCAGTCTTCAGGAGTAGAGTCGTTTATTAACACATACAGGCGTATGGGCACAGCTTGCAAGACCGGCAGAAAATCTGACTAGGCAAAATCTAGGGAGACTTTATATACATTAGAAATGAGGGGAGGATTCATAAGGAAGATAAAGAGGGGTGATCAGGGAGGGGGGTACTGGAGGGGTGTTGGTTTTATTGTGGGTAATACAGGAGACAAGGATCGAAGAAGGGCGATCGGGGAGGGGGTTACTTGAAGGGTGTTGGTTTTATGGTGGGTGATACAGGAGATATAGGACAAGTGTGAACAAAAGGGCTTTGGGCTTTATAACACAATTAGGTGTGGGTAGACAGGATTGGGTGTGTGTGTAGGATTCAGGGAGTGGGGGTAATATGAAAGGATCAAACAGGAGGGTTCATTTCAATATGACGAAGAAAAAGGGGGGTAATTTCTCTTAGCGTTTATCGGGAATTTTACAACGGCTTCGAACGCGGCTCAGCCAATCAGATTTTAAGAAAGGAACTATCCGTTTTATAATGCACATTACCCTTTGTAATTTAAATTGCACATTACCTATTGCAGCTGTAGGGGAGCGCTGATGGAGCAGTGGAGGTGAGAGAATCGGTGGTGTCGCTGCTTCAGTACTCTCTAGTGTTATAAGAAAAATGTAAAGAAAAACTTGAATTTACAAAATACCAACATTTGCATTCACAAAATTACCAGAAATTACAACAATGATGAACACAATAACAATAACACAAAAATAGACTTTCTGTTCAGTAACAAGCTGGTGGTAAATTAAAGCAATAAGCCACGAGAGGCCGTGCGTTACTGTGATTTTAGCACGGGGATGATGTTTTTGGCACGTCGCGAAGCGGAGTGCCTAAAACTTCTTTCCCCGTGCTAAAATCATAGCAGTAACGCACGGTCTCGAGTGGCTTATTGCTTTTATAAAACGGCGGTCAACATAAAATACAATAAATACAACAATGTTTAATTCATAAATGTATTTATTGTGTATAAACTTACAATAAAGCATTCTTCCGCAACGCCAGGTAGTTCGATTAACAGTGTTGCTAGGCAACATGAGGGCGAAAATAACATTAACTTTTTCTTTTCAGTGGCGTATTAATATGGAATGATGTGAGGTGGTCCTAGGTGTGCGTTTATCGGGGATTTTACAACGGCTTCGAACGCGGCTCAGCCAATCAGATTTTAAGACTGGAACTATCCGTTTTATAATGCACATTACCCTTTGTAAAATTGCCCAGAAATCCACATTACCCTTTGTAATTTAAATTGCACATTACCCATTGTAGCTGTAGGGGAGGGCTGACGGAACAGTGGAGGGGAGAGAATCGGTGATGTCGCTGCTTCAGTACTCTCTAGTGTTATAAGAAAAATGTAAAGAAAAACTTGAATTTACAAAATACCAACATTTGCATTCACAAAATTACCAGAAATTACAACAATGATGAACACAATAACAACTAGAGAGTGCATTTCCGGAGAAAATGCAAGTGTGATTGCGGTGCAGCGCATAAGCAGGTGCGCATATCCCAATGCCTTATCCAAGTCGGAGTGTCATCAGTGGGCTTTACGATTTAGAATTGGAACGGCGTTGATATCTCAAACTTTCAAAAAATGAATGGAAGTGAATGGGGCTGAAAAACGGGAGTGGCAGGTGGGCATGGGTTCGAATCTCCATGCTGTTTCTGAGTCTGGGTTACATCAGTGGGCTTTACGATGTTAAGTCGGAACGGCGTTGATATCTCGAACTTTCAAAAAATGAATGGAAGTGAATGGGACTGAAAAACGGGAGTGGCAGGTGGGCGTGGGTTCGAATCCCCATGCTGTACTCAAGTCGGGGTTACATCAGTGGGCTTTACGATTTAGAGTTGGAACGGCGTTTATATCTCGAACTTTCAAAAAATGAATGGAAGTGAATGAAGCCAAAAAACGGGTGTGGCAGGTGGGCGTGGGTTCGAATCCCCATGCTGTATCTGAGTCAGGGTAACATCATTGGGATTTACGATTTAGAGTTGGAACGGCGTTGATATCTCAAACTTCAGAAAAGAGAATGGAAGTGAATGAAGCAGAAAAACGGGCGTGGCAGGTGGGCATGAGTTCGAATCCCCATGTTGTACCCATGTTGGGGTGTCATCAGTGGGCTTTATGATTTAGAGTTGGAACAGCGTTGATATCTCAAATTTCCAAAAAATGAATGAAAGTGAATGGGGCTCTTATAGGTTACATAAATGTTACAGAAATAACCATTGAACAACCATTCAAACAAAAATAAATGGAAGTCAATGGGACCAAAAAATGCTACAAAAGCGGGCGTGGCGGGTGAACGGGCGGGCGGATCAAAAAGTTGTATACAAGCAGTCCATTCCCGTATGGGCCGGTTTTGGCGCTGGAACGGGGTCGATATCTCGTAAACTGCGAAAGAAGAAGCGCGGACAAAAAACGGGTGGAATAATAATAATAAAAATAACTAGAGAGTGCATTTCCGGAGAAAATGCGAGTGTGATTGCCGTGTGCCGGTCGGCGGGCGTGCGCAGGTCGGGGGCGCGCATGCGTTTAGAAGTGGTGCGGTGCGTGGGGTGTGAATACTTTCTCCCAGACAGGCCACTGTATCTGTGCACAAGCTGTGGTGTGAGCACAAGTTCACTCTGGGTGTGTTTGAAAAGCCAAACCTGTAAAAAAATGCATTTCTGCACGTTTGTACTGCTTACAAATCAGTACTCATTCATTTACATGTGATTATCACTGTAGGGGCCATGGTATTGCGCAATCTATGATCGGCTGTGTCTCATTTACAGCTTTCAGGCATAGTGCACTCAGACTTCGGTCCCTCTTTTAGCATTTAGCAATTCCCATTGATTTCAATGCATCCGTTAGCCTTGAAGCTAACGGATATAAATATCTTTTTTTCTGTTGCAACGCGAACGATATGACGCTCACTGCAAAGTCTAACTGCACTATAATTTCATTCTGTGCAGCGTTTTCATCTTAAAAATCACTAATACTTTAGTTACAGACCAAAATAAGTCAGATTTTTTGGCGGCCGCCATTTGCTATTCTCAGAACGGCCTGAAGATGCCGTCTACGTCATCACGTTGACGTTCTGTGGAAAGCCAAAGGTGTCAAGATTTTTGTCCAAAAACGGGCATAAATGCCACACGGATGGGCGTATCCAGATGATTTTTTGGATTTGGGCGCTAATTAATGACCTGGTCGATCAAGGGTTGGAACGGCGTTGATAGCTCGAAATTCATTTCAAAATGAATGGGAGTCAATGGGGAAAAACGGGCACCTTAAAACGGGCACTGTGCCCACAGTGTTGGTTCGATCCAAAAGCTGTATACAAGCGCTCTATTCCCGTATGGGCCAGACGATTTGGCGCTGGAACGGGGTCGATATCTCGAAAACTGCAGGAGAAGAAGCACGGACAAAAAACGGGCAGAATAATAATAATATATTGAAAACGAAAATAACAATAAAAACACACTAATAGTGTGCTTGCATTCTGCAATCACACTAATAAAATTAAAAATAATAATAATAATATGACTTACGGATAACAATAGTGTGCTTGCATTCTGCAATCACACTAATAACTAGAGATGTGCATTTCCGGAGAAAATGCGAGTGCGATTGCCGTGTGCCGGTCAAGCGGGTGCGCGTATCCTAATGCTGTATCCAACTCAGGGAGTCATCAGTGGGCTTTACGATTTGAAGTTGGAACGGCGTTGATATCTTGAACTTTCAAAAAATGAATGGAAGTGAATGTTAATGAAAACAGGGCGTGGCAGGTGGGCATGGGTTCGAATCCCCATGCTGTATCTGAGTCGGGGTTACATCAGTGGGCTTTACGATTTAGAGTTGGAACGGCGTTGATATCTCGAACTTTCAAAAAATGAATGGAAGTGAATGGGGCTTAAAAACGGGCGTGGCAGGTAGGTGTGGGTTCGAATCCCCATGCTGTATCTGAGTCGGGGTTACATCAGTGAGCTTTACGATATAGAGTTGGAACGGCGTCGATTTCTCAAATTTTAAAAAAATTAATGGAAATGAATAAGGACAAAAACCGGGCGTGGCAGGTGGGCGTGGGTTCGAATCCCCATGCTGTACCCAAGTTGGGGTTACATCAGTGAGCTTTACGATATAGAGTTGGAACGGCGTTGATATCTCGAACTTTCAAAAAATGAATGAAAGTGAATGGGGACAAAAACCGGGCGTGGCAGGTGGGTGTGGGTTCGAATCCCCATGCTGTATCTGAGTCGGGGTTACATCAGTAAGCTTTACGATATAGAGTTGGAACGGCGTTGATATCTCAAACTTTCAAAAAATGAATGGAAGTGAATGGGGACAAAAACCGGGCGTGGCAGGTGGGTGTGGGTTCGAATCCCCATGCTGTATCTGAGTCGGGGTAACATCAGTGAGCTTTACGATTAAGAGTTGGAACGGCGTCGATATCTCGAACTTTCAAAAAATGAATGGAAGTGAATGTGACTTTTATAGGTTAAATAAAGGTTGTAGAAATAACCATTCAACAACCATTCAGAAAAAATGAATGGAAGTCAATGGGACCAAAAATCGGTACAAAAGCGGGCGTGGCGGGCGATCGGACGGGCGGATCGAAAAGTAAAAAACAAGAAGTGATGTCAATAACAGGTCGGACGATTTAGAGCTGGAACCGCGTCGATATCTCAATTTTTTCAAAAATGAATGGAAGTCGATGGCAAAATTTAGATGGAAAAACGGGCGTGGCGGGCGAACGGGCGGGCGGATCGAAAACCTGTATACAAGCGATCTATTCCCGTATAAGCCGGACGATCTGGCGTTGGAACGGGGTCGATATCTCGAAAACTGCGGACGAAGACACGATGACAAAAAACGGGTGGAATAAGAAGAAGAATAACTAGAGAGTGCATTTCCGGAGAAAATGCGAGTGTGATTGCCGTGTGCCGACCGGGCAGGCGCGCGTATCCCAATGCTTTATCCAACTCGGGGTGTCATCAGTGGGCTTTACGATTTAGAGTTGGAACGGCGTTGATATCTCGAACTTTCAAAAAATGAATGGAAGTAAATAAAGTCAAAAACCGGGCGTGGCAGGTGGGCGTGGGTTCAAATCACCATGCTGTACCTGAGTCGGGGTTACATCAGTGAGCTTTACGATTTAGAGTTGGAACGGCGTTAATATCTCAAACTTTCAAAAAATGAATGGAAGTGAATGGAGCTGAAAAATGGGCGTGGCAGGTGGGCATGGGTTCGAATCCCCATGTTGTACCCATGTTGGGGTGTCATCAGTGGGCTTTACGATTCAGAGTTGGAACGGCGTTGATATCTTGAACTTCCAAAAAATGAATGGAAGTGAATGGGGACAAAAACCGGGCGTGGCAGGTGGGTGTGGGTTCGAATCCCCATGCTGTATCTGAGTCGGGGTAACATCAGTGGGCTTTACGATTTAGAGTTGGAACGGCGTTAATATCTCGAACTTTCAAATAATGAATGGAAGTGAATGGAACATAAAAATGGGCGTGGCAGGTGGGTGTGGGTTCGAATCCCAATGCTGTTCCTGAGTCCGGGTTGCATCAGTGGGCTTTACGATTTAGAGTTGGAACGGCGTCGATATCTTGAATTTTCAAAATATGAATGGAAGTTATTGGGACCAAAAAATGGGCGTGGCAGGTGGGCGTGGGTTCGAATCCCCATGCTGTACCTGAGTCGGGGTTACATCAGTGGGCTTTACGATTTAGAGTTGGAACAGCATTAATATCTCAAACTTTCAAAAAATGAATGGAAGTGAATGGAGCTGAAAAATGGGCGTGGCAGGTGGGCATGGGTTCGAATCCCCATGTTGTACCCATGTTGGGGTGTCATCAGTGGGCTTTACGATTTAGAGTTGGAACGGCGTTGATATCTCAAACTTTCAAAAAATGAATGGAAGTGAATGGGGCTGAAAACCGGGAGTGGAAGGTGGGCATGGGTTCGAATCCCCATGTTGTACCCATGTTGGGGTGTCATCAGTGGGCTTTACGATTTAGAGTTGGAACGGCGTCGATATCTCAAACTTTCAAAAAATGAATGGAAGTGAATGGGGCTGAAAACCGGGCGTGGCAGGTGGGCGTGGGTTCGAATCCCCATGCTGTATCTGAGTTGGGGTAACATCAGTTGGCTTTACGATTCAGAGTTGGAACGGCGTTGATATCTTGAACTTCCAAAAAATGAATGGAAGTGAATGGGGACAAAAACCGGGCGTGGCAGGTGGGTGTGGGTTCGAATCCCCATGCTGTATCTGAGTCGGGGTTACATCATGGGGCTTTACAATTTAGAGTTGGAACGGCATTAATATCTCAAACTTTCAAAAAATGAATGGAAGTGAATGGGGACAAAAACCGGGCGTGGCAGGTGGGCGTGGGTTCGAATCCCCATGCTGTACCTGAGTCGGGGTTACATCAGTGGGCTTTACAATTTAGAGTTGGAACGGCGTCGATATCTCAAATTTAAAAAAAATGAATGGAAGTGAATGGGGCTGAAAACCGGGCGTGGCAGGTGGGCATGGGTTCGAATCCCCATGCTGTACCTGAGTCGGGGTTACATCAGTGGGCTTTACGATATAGAGTTGGAACGGCATTAATATCTCGAACTTTCAAAAAATGAATGGAAGTGAATAGGGCCGAAAACCGGGCGTGGCAGGTGGGCGTGGGTTCGAATCCCCATGCTGTATCTGAGTCGGGGTTACATCAGGGGGCTTTACGATATAGAGTTGGAACGGCGTTGATATCTCGAACTTTCAAAAAATGAATGGAAGTGAATTGGGCTCTTATAGGTTAAATAAAGGTTGTAGAAATAACCATTCAACAACCATTCAGAAAAAATGAATGGAAGTCAATAGGACCAAAAAACGGTAAAAAAGAGGGCGTGGCAGGTGAACGGGCGGGCGGATCGAAAAGCAAAAAACAAGAAGTTATTTCAATAACGGGCCGGACGATATAGAGTTGGAACGGCGTCGATATCTCAAAATTTTTTCAAAAATGAATTGAAGTCTATGGGACAAAATTTCCGGAAAAACGGGCGTGGCGGGTGAAGGGGCGGGCAGATCGAAAACCTGTATACAAGCAGTTGATTCCCGTATGGGCCGGACGATTTGGCGCTGGAACGGGGTCGATATCTCGAAAACTGCGGACGAAGAAAGGGAGACAAAAAACGGGTGGAATAATAATAATAACTAGAGAGTGCATTTCCGGAGAAAATGCGAGTGTGATTGCCGTGTGCCGGTCGGCGTGCGTGCGCTCTTATCTGAACGCCGTATCTAAACTGAGAACAGCGTCGACGTCCGGACGTCTCAGAAACGGGCGTGGCAGACGGGCGGGGCTGCGTATGACCATGCTGTATCCAAGTCGGGGTGTCAGCAGTGGGCTAAACAAATTAGAGTTGGAACGGCGTTGATATCTCGAAATATTAAAAAAGTGGGCGTGGCAGGTGGGCGGGGCTGCGTATGACCATGCTGTATCCAAGTTGGGGTGTCATTAACTGGCCAGATGATTTACAGTTGGAACGGTGTTGATATCTCGAAATATTAGAAAATGGGCGTGGCAGGTGGGCGGGGCTGCGTATGACCATGCTGTATCCAAGTCGGGGTGCCATCAGTGGGCTAAACAAATTAGAGTTTGAACGGCGTTAATATCTCGAAATATAAAAAAAGTGGGCGTGGCAGGCGGGCGGGGCTGCGTATGACCATGCTGTATCCAGGTTGGGGTGTCATTAACTGCCCGGATGATTTACAGTTGGAACGGCGTTGATATCTTGAAATTTCCAAAAAATGAATGGAAGTGAATGGGGCTGAAAACCGGGCGTGGCAGGTGGGTTTGGGTTCGAGTCCCCATGCTGTATCTGAGTCGGGGTTACATCAGTGGGCTGTACAATTTAGAGTTGGAACGGCGTCGATATCTCGAACTTTCAAAAAATGAATGGAAGTAAATGGGGCTCTTATAGGTTAAATAAAGGTTGTAGAAGTAACCATTAACTAACCCTTCAAAAAAAATGAATGGAAGTCAATGGTATTGCGCAATCTATGATCGGCTGTGTCTTATTTACAGCTTTCATTCATAGTGCACTTACACAGTGCTCACACTTCGGTCCCTCCTTTAGCATGTAGCCATTGGCATTGATTTGAATGCATTCGTTAGCCTTGAAGCTAACGGATATAAATATCTTCTTTTCTGTTGCAACGCGAACGATATGACGCTCACTGCTAAGTGTTACTGGCTTATAATTTCATTCTGTGCAGCGTTTTCACCTTAAAAATCACTAATACTTTAGTTACAGACCAAAATAAGTCAGATTTTTTGGCGGCGGCCATTTTCTGTTCTCAGAACGGACTGAAGATGCCGCCTACGTCATCACGTTGACGTTCTGTGGAAAGCCAAAGGTGTCAAGATTTTAGTCCAAAAATTCGGGCAAATACGGGCATAAATGCCACACGGATGGGCGTATCCGGATGATTTTTTGGATTTGTGCGCTAATTAATGACCCGGTCGATCAAGGGTTGGAACGGCGTTGATAGCTCGACATTTTTTTCAAAATGAATGGGAGTCAATGGGGCAAAACGGGCACCTTAAAACGGGCACTGTGCCCACAGTGTTGGTTCGATCCAAAAGCTGTATACAAGCAGTCCATTCCCGTATGGGCCGGATGATTTGGCACTGGAACGGGGTCGATATCTCGAAAATTGCGGACGAAGAAAGGGAGACAAAAAACGGGCGGAATGGCAATAATATATTGAAAACGAAAATAACAACTAGAGAGTGCATTTCCGGAGAAAATGCGAGTGTGATTGCCGTGTGCCGGTCGGCGGGCGTGCGCAGGTCGGGGGCGCGCATGCGTTTAGAAGTGGTGCGGTGCGTGGGGTGTGAATACTTTCTCTCAGACAGGCCACTGTATCTGTGCACAAGCTGTGGTGTGAGCACAAGTTCACTCTGGGTGTGTTTGAAAAGCCAAACCTGTAAAAAAATGCATTTCTGCACGTTTCTACTGCTTACAAATCAGTACTCATTCATTTATATGTGATTATCACTGCAGGGGCCATGGTATTGCGCAATCTATGATCGGCTGTGTGTCATTTACAGCTTTCAGGCATAGTGCACTCAGACTTCGGTCCCTCGTTTAGCATTTAGCAATTCCCATTGATTTTAATGCATCCGTTAGCCTTGAAGCTAACGGATATAAATATCTTTTTTTCTGTTACAACGCGAACGATATGACGCTCCCTGCTAAGTCTAACTGCACTATAATTTCATTCTGTGCAGCGTTTTCATCTTAAAAATCACTAATACTTTAGTTACAGACCAAAATAAGTCAGCTTTTTTGGCGGCCGCCATTTTCTATTCTCAGAACGGGCTGAAGATGCCGCCTACGTCATCACGTTGACGTTCTGTGGAAAGCCAAAGGTGTCAAGATTTTAGTCCAAAAATTCGGGCAAAAACGGGCATAAATGCCACACGGATGGGCGTATCCGGATGATTTTTTGGATTTGGGCGCTAATTAATGACCCGGTCGATCAAGGGTTTGAACGGCGTTGATAGCTCGAAATTTTTTTCAAAATGAATGGGAGTCAATGGGGCAAAACGGGCACCTTAAAACGGGCACTGTGCCCACAGTGTTGGTTCGATCCAAAAGCTGTATACAAGCAGTCCATTCCCGTATGGGCCGGACGATTTGGCACTGGAACGGGGTCGATATCTCGAAAATTGCGGACGAAGAAAGGGAGACAAAAAACGGGCGGAATGGCAATAATATATTGAAAACGAAAATAACAATAACAATAGTGTGCTTGCATTCTGCAATCACACTAATAATATGACTTACGGATAACAATAGTATGATTGCCTTTAGGCAATCACACTAATAATATGACTTTCGGATAACAATAGTGTGCTTGCCTACTGCAATCACACTAATAATATGACTAACGGATAACAATAGTGTGCTTGCCTTCAGCAATCACACTAATAATATGACTTTCGGATAACAATAGTATGATTGCCTTTAGGCAACCACACTAACTAGAGAGTGCATTTCCGGAGAAAATGCGAGTGTGATTGCCGTGTGCCGGTCAGGAGGGGGCGCGTATCCCGATACTTTATGAAACTTAGGGAGTCATCAGTGGGCTTTACGATTTAGAGTTGGAACGGCGTTGATATCTCAAACTTTCAAAAAATGAATAGAAATGAATGGAGCTGAAAAACGGGCGTGGCAGGTGGGCATGGGTTCAAATCCCCATGCTGTACCCAAGTCGGGGTTACATCAGGGGGCTTAACCATTTAGAGTTGGAACGGCGTTGATATCTCGAACTTTCAAAAAATGAATGGAAGTGAATGGGGACCAAAACCGGGCGTGGCAGGTGGGTGTGGGTTCGAATCCCCATAATGTATCTAATTTGGGGTGTCATCAGTGAGCTTTACGATTTAGAGTTGGAACGGCGTTGATATCTCAAACTTTCAAAAAATGAATAGAAGTGAATGGAGCCGAAAAACGGGCGTGGCAGGTGGGCGTGGGTTCGAATCCCCATGATGTACCCATGTTAAGGTGTCATCAGTGGGCTTTACGATATAGAGTTGGAACGGCGTTGATATCTCAAACTTTCAAAAAATGAATGGAGCCGAAAAACGGGCGTAGCAGGTGGGTGTAGGTTCGAATCCCCATGCTGGATCTGAGTCGGGGTTACATCAGTGGGCTTTATGATATAGAGTTGGAACGGCGTTGATATCTCGAACTTTCAAAAAATGAATGGAAGTGAATGGTGCTCTCATAGGTTAAATAAAGGTTGTAGAAATAACCATTCGACAACCATTCAAAAAAAAGGAATGGAAGTCAATGGGTACAAAAAACGGTATAAAAGCGGGCGTGGTGGGTGAACAGGCGGGCGGATCAAAAATCTTTCTTCAACAATTGACGTCAATAATGGGCCGGACGATTTAGAGTTGGAACAGCGTCGATATCTCAATTTTTCTAAAACGAATGGAAGTCTATGGGAAAAAAAATTCGGAAAAACGGGCATGGCGGGCGAACGGGCGGGCGGATCGAAAACCTGTACAAAAGCGTATCCCGTATGGGCCGGACGATTTGCCACTGGAACGGGGTCGATATCTCGAAAATTGCGGACAAAGAAACGCGGACAAAAACGGGTGGAATAATAATATAATTGAAAACGAAAAAACAAATAACGTGTGCTTGCCTTACTGCAATCACACTAATAACACAAAAATAGACTTTCTGTTCAGTAACAAGCTGGTGGTAAATTAAAGCAATAAGCCACGAGAGGCCGTGCGTTACTGTGATTTTAGCACGGGGATGATGTTTTTTTAGCACGTGATTTTAGCACGGGGATGACGTCTTTCCCCGTGCTAAAATCATAGCAGTAACGCACGGTCTCGAGTGACTTATTGCTTTTATAAAACGGCGGTCAACATAAAATACAATAAATACAACAATGTTTAATTCATAAATGTATTTATTGTGTATAAACTTACAATAAAGCATTCTTCCGCAACGCCAGGTAGTTCGATTAACAGTGTTGCTAGGCAACATGAGGGCGAAAATAACATTAACTTTTTCTTTTCAGTGGCGTATTAATATGGAATGATGTGAGGTGGTCCTAGGTGTGCGTTTATCGGGGATTTTACAACGGCTTCGAACGCGGCTCAGCCAATCAGATTTTAAGACCGGAACTATCCGTTTTATAATGCACATTACCCTTTGTAAAATTGCCCAGAAATCCACATTACCCTTTGTAATTTAAATTGCACATTACCCATTGTAGCTGGAGGAGAAGGGAAGGCAAGCGCAAGTGTCAGGGTCACCGCCGGCGGCGTTGGTGGGGAAGATAAGGTTACCCCTATTGCCACTGCAGGAGAGGTCAAATTTGTTCCCATTGCCACTGGAGGAGAAGAAAGGATCACACCACATAAATCAATGAGTGTGGATCAGAGATAAATCTATTAAACTCTGATATAATTTAACATAAACTATTTTTTTATAAACACATTAGTGTTCCTCACATCCTACAAACCTTGTTTTATAGACACTGCTTTTATTTTTATTTATAGTTACAATCAATAAATCCACAATACTTTTATACTGAACAAATCTAATCTAAACATAAAAACAGTTTGTAGTAGATGAGAAACATGGATGTGTTTGTATAAAAATAGTTTGACATGAATCCATCAATACATAAGACTTGAATGGATTTATTTCTCTGTAATGAGTGGAGAGAAAAATGTTTCCTACGTTTTTCTGTTAGTTTGATGACGCTCCCTAACCGGTTAGCTGAAGTGGGAGCTGGATCAGCGGTTTTATTTTAAGCTTTCTTCAAATACATATATTTAACCTTAAAATGACCATAAAAATAGTGTTTGTAGTATAAAGTAGGTGTTAGGTGTCGCTTCAGCCTTTGACATAGATCAGAAGTGCGAATGTTAAACGAATGTTGAATATTAAACTAACTTTACCGCAATAACATGTTTCAGTCTCAAACTAAATGACTATAAAGCACCCAGACCCTGAGGGACCCTGAAGGGACCCTTGAGGAACCCTGCTCTTGTACCTGAAATGGGATTGTGTGATAGACCATAACCTCATCAGCTTGTGGTACCAAAATCAGTAGAGACAGAACGATATACTCACCACAGCACGGTGCACAGAGAACGAAGCTGCTTCTGTTTGGGTTCTATATAGACCGGAGAAAATCAGCACTAATTACCATCACCTGACTCCAGAACTACAGGTTCATTATCACCGTTAATCAATCACCTGAACTGACCAATCACAAACCTCTGACGTGTAAAACGGGTAATACACCCATATATGGTCAGAAGCACATCCTGTTAGATCTTTAATAGAGCCCATCTAAACAATACATTACGCACGTAAGCACTTACACAAGAGTTTGGTCATGTATATAACAATAATAATAGTAATAATGATATTAATAATAATAATACTGATCATGATAATAATAATAGTTATAATAACAATAATGACAATAACGATGATGAGAATAATGATCTGTTACAGCAGAACGACATTTGTTGATGTTTGTTGAAAAGGAATCGCAGGTTCACATTTACATTTTCGGCATTTAGCAGAGCGACTTATAGAAGTGCTTCCATAGTAAACATTTCATTACCCTAGTCTAAGTAAACAACAGTCCAAGAACACAAATCTGCTAAAACCTGTTAGAACCCAGGTGTTTTTGTTTTTGTGTGTAAAGAATTGAAGCATAGTGTAAGTAAGTAAGTACAAGTCAGCTCAAGTGTTTAGTAAAGAGGTGGGTTTTTAATCATTTTTAAAAAAAGCTAGCAGCTCTTACTGAACTGATTGTAATATTTACTACACTGATTGATTTATTCAGGTGACATATATAAACTAACACTCTACAATTGTTGATACATGTGTGGATCAATGTGCTGATTAAACAGACACCATGTCTGTTGATATTGCTCTGGTATTTTATCAGTAGACAATTTCTGATAAGACGGTGTTTATATCTTTGGTTGTTGCGTTATTCTCCTCCCAGCATTCTGATACGGTTTAAAAATCACAACAACACTGCTGCTTACACCACACACTACCACGGTATTGTCGCTGTAGTACTGAGAATGGTCCAGCACATGAACAACATTTGAACAGTAGAGATCCTTTTCAGTAGATAAATAGGGTACAGAGAGGTGAGTGTACAAGATGAGCTTATCAGTAATTGTATCTTTACAAAGTTTATCTGTATGTTAGAAGTAGTTTATAAAATAATCGATGACCGTACGTAGCGGACAGGTGACACTAACAAAGTGCTGATTGAGTGTATGTAGTACGTACCCAGGCTCTGTAGGTTAGAGGTTCCTCACTACAGACAGTTTGTTTGTTTGTTTATTGGGATTTTAACGTCATGTTTTACACTTTTGGTTACATTCATGACAGGAAACGGTAGTTTATCTTCACACAAGGTTCATCAGTTCACAAGGTCATATCAAGCACAGTCTTGGACAATTTTAGTGTCTTCATGAAGCTTGTGAGCAGAGGGAAGCATGAAGTGCTCTAAAATCTCTTCCTCCAGACTCTGGGACCCTGATTTCCAAATGAAAAAGTGGAGAGCACACTAGACCTCAAGCAGCTTGGATTGTGTGCAAGTTTCCACAATCAGCGATGCTTTGGGGAGCCATCTTATCTCCTGCTGTTGGTCCACTGTTACATCGAGTTTAAAGTCAGCACAGCCGTCTACCAGGAAATTTTAGAGCACTTCATGCTCCCCTCTGCTCACAAGCTTTATGGAGATGCAGATTTCATTTTCCAGCATGAATCCTACACCTGTCCACACTGCCAAAAGTACCAAGACCAGGTTTAATAACCACGATATCACTGTGCTTGATTGGCCAGGAAACTCGCCTGACCTAAACCTCAGAGAATCTATGTAATATTGTCAAGAGGAAGATGAGACACACCCATCAATTACAGACGAGCTGAAAACCGCCATCAATGAAACCTGGGCTTCCATACCAGCTCAGCAGGCTGATCGCCTTCATGCCACACCCGCATTTGATGCAGAAATTCATGCAAAAGGAGCCCCGGCCAACTACTGAGTGCATAAACTGTACATACCTTTCAGTAGGCCAACATTTCTATATATTTGTATATTGAAAATCCCTTTTCTTTAACTGGTCTTATATAATATTCTAATTGTCCGAGATACTAACTTGGGTTTCCATTGGCTGTAAGCCATAATCATCAACATTAAAATAAATACACACTTGAAATAGATCACTCTGTAATGAATCTATATGAGTTTCACTTTTTGAATTGAATTGCTGAAATAAATAAATTTTTTCATTATATTCTAATTTATTGAGATGCACATGTACATAGATAAGATGGAAAGGTACACTGGAGCTGTTTTTTTTTATTTTTTTTACATATTAGGTAAACTAGTTTAACAAAGCTTTTTTTAGGTGCTTAACTGTTCATAAACCATAATTATAAACAGAACTTAAGGTCAAACTGACCAAGTTCTCTGAACACAGGACATAACAGTCTGTTACTTTCTTATTTCACACTCCCTTTGATATGCAGTTATGCAATTCTTCACATAAAACTTAATTGCTTCCCATTTTCTGGATTTCAGTGCTGCTGGCACTGATCTTATGCATTCCATGCATTCATTTTTACGCGGAACTTTGCCAGAGGATATCCAGTCCATGAACTTGTTTTCCACCGCCTTTATCTCTGTGGGGGACCATTTCTTCTGTGATGGTTTTGAAGAACCTAAAGATCATACATTTTGTACATTAGGTTTGCATATTTTTAATGTCCTTTAACGTTCACCTAGAATCCTTGCAAGACCTCCTGAGACATGACACCTGGATACATCTTTAACAGACCAATGAATGAGTGATTTTTTCAAAAAGCATAAATTATCAAGACAATGGAACAAACTTGAACAAACTTGAATGGTGTTCCTGATTGTTACATTATTTTAATTCCAGTTTCTCATTTTCCTATAGGGTTTGTAATCTTTTAATCTTTACAATTTCTAGATATAACGGACTGAGCATTCTTAAACGTGCAGACTTTGTACTGTGTAAATCAGTACCATGGGGCAGAGAGAGGGGTAGAGGAAAACAAGGAAATGTGGAAGAACAGGAAGATGGTACAGCAAAGTAATGACCTAATAAAAGACATGTAAACAGCTAAAGTAGCAGATACAATAACCAGATAACATAGATGGGATGAATAGACAGATAGATAACGTGGATGGATGGATGGATGGACAAAGTTCACATGTACCTTTGGACACTGAAGATGACCGATGTGACTTTCTTTTTTGCTGTGCATTTCCCTTTTGATCCTCAGACTCGTCACTGTCTGAAGGTACTTTCTCTGAAAAAACAGAGTGTGGTGGGGCGACACTATTTATTAATGGCCGTTTTTCCCAAGTGAGGCAACCTCCTAGGTTTTCCAAATTCCTGATGATGCTGATGTCATTCAGCGCTTGTGAGGATTTAAGGTTAGCTGTTAGACTAATATCTTACCGCTTCACAGGACTTTTATAAGTGAGTCCTCCCTCCATAAAATGGTTCAGACCTATAAATATTTGGGTGGATGTTTTAGGTGCCTTTTTTTGTGTTGTGTTGGAAAGCTAGTTAGCTCTACTAAATAGTTGTAAATAAAGCTAAATACACTGTAGGAATGCTGGGTTAGCATAACTAGCTACTTAATGATCAGCGTCCACAACAGGAGCTACAGTACCTCAGACCACATTCACTCTGAATATGAAATGACCAGAAATTCAATAACAAAGAGGAGGAAGAAATGCACACAAAGTGGGCTGTGGCCAAATGAGGTGGAAAGTAGGGCTGGGAACCGTCTACAACCATCACTGGGGATCAGTGTTAATTTTGACAGCAAATTTTGATTTAGTTTTAGTCATAGTCTTTTGACTAAAATGTCATTTAGTTTTAGTCGTAATTTAGTCATCTGAATTGTTTTAGTTTTAGTCTAGTTTTAGTCGACTAATTATCATAAGACTTTACAATCTACAGTCGATTCAGTCGACTAAAATACATATTTGTTTGTTTATTAGGATTTTAACGTCATGTTTTCACACATTGGTTACATTCATGACAGGAACGGTAGTTACTCATTACACAAGTTTATCTCAAGGTTATATCGAACACAGTCATGGACAAATTTAGTATCTTCAATTCACCTCACGTGCATGTTTTTGCACTGTGGGAGGAAACCGGAGCACCCGGAGGAAACTCACGCAGACACGAGGAGAACATGCAAACTCCACACAGAAAGAACCCGGACCGCCCCACCTGGGGTTCGAACCCAGGACATTCTTGCTGTGAGGCGACAGTGTTACCCACTTAGCCACCGTGCCGCCCTAAAATACATATAATGGGTGTAAAATGTAAATGCTTTTTTATCACTTCCCTTAAATTATTTAAGTCATTATATACACTTACACAAAATGAAACATTTTTAACCAGTTATGGAATATTATTAATGTTTGAATGTGCAATACACACAAAACCAGATTTAACTTATTTCAAACAACATCTTTATTTACCTGACCTTGCTTATTGAGCATAACAATAACAAAATATTAATGACCAGTAGGCCTGCTCTGCCTGAAAAATATATGCATTGTTCATAAAAAATTGCACATTACATTCTTTATAAAACTGGGTACCATAAAAGCAGCAGTGCCCCACATGGTTTACACATCGTCTTGTTTTTCACGACGTCAAATGAGAAATGTGTCCATATATCGACTCTCATCTTTCTCCCTGTTGACATTGTGGAGTTAACTTAGTTCCATGAGTAAAGACAGTTCACAGGCTAGTCTGGTCTTCCCGGGTTTAGATCAAATTTGTGCGAGTGTGCTCTTACTGCAAGATTAGTACTGATTGGATGGCTACCCGGCTTGTCCCGCCCCTCCTCATACGCTAAAGTAGTTCTGATTGGATCTCTTTCTAACTTGTCCCTACCTTCCACAAAACTAAATCAGTTATTGGATGTCGTCCCTGCCAAACATTTTCGTCTCGTTTTTATTCGTTGACGAAAGTGTCGATTCATTTCGTCATAGTTTTTAATCCTTTTATGTAGTTTTTATTTAGTTTTCGTCTCGTTTTCGTCATGAAAAAAAGGTTCGTTGACGAAAACTATGACGAAAATCATTCGTCAACGAAATTAACACTGCTGGGGATATATTTTCCTTGGCTAACAGTTAAAATTGACTATGAATTTAAGTAGGAAAGAAGTACAGTACATGGTATGAAAAATCAGCGTGGTTTAGACAGGAGCTGTTAGAAAGTGACTGCTGTGTAAAGAGTGAGAGCTACTATAGTAAAAATGTATCTACTTAGTAATTTTATTAAAGATGACGTATCAGTGTTTTTTTTTTTTGTTGTGTTAGAAAGGGGTAGTGGTAGCATTAAGTAAAGATGGGAAGAATATAATTGGTAAAGAAGGGGCCTCACTGGTATCTCTGGATGTTGAAGGATACTGACCTGTCATGATTAGTTGTTCTGTCTCATCCTCATTCTCACTTTCAGACGGATCCCTTTCAAAGTTCACCTTCTTCTGAAAATACAGCAAACAAATCTAATTCTTTACCCACATGTGCATACACTGACTGATAAACATTTATATCCACCAATATTGTTTGCTTACCGTTAGGTTCGATGTTTATATCTTCAAGGTTTCTGCCCCTTGAACCCCTGAATCCGTCCCTGCTCCAAGGCCATGAGCACTTTGCTGATTTTTGCCAGCTGTAACGTTCCTTCTGGTAGCCGGTAAAATTTCCGATGAACCCTAATATCATGACCGAGGAAATCAGATAACTGATCCATCTCTGTATCTTTGAGGTTACGGACCTTCGATAAGGTGGACACGTGTTTTCGTAGTCCGGTAGATGACAGTAGAGTCTTGGGATGTTTTGCTCCACACTGACTGGCAAATAATCGAACACAGTCTGATCCTCTGAAATGGGTCTCTGCTCCAGGCCTTGAACATGAAGTGATTTTCATCCGTTACTCCACATGCTTGTCGATTTTTCACAAGCAGCTCCACATCGACGTTAGCATTTCTGGAGTGAGGAGAATGGGTACCTTTCTGTCACGCTTTCCTCGGATTTCGATACGTTGGAAATGCTCACACAGCCTCTTCTTCACTTCAGATAATGCATCAGCAACATCAGAATGTACATTCGAGGTGTCTGAGAACATATGAATTAAGTCTCATTTTAGACACTTCTCCTGCCCTTCTTTGATTGAACAGTATAACTTCACACAAAGTGACTTTTGCACGATCTGACCAGTTCTTCTGGTTATTTTCCAATGTGAGTTTGTCTTGATAATCTTTTCTTTTTTCATCAAGCATGCATTTTTTTTTACATCTTCAGTGAATGAAAGAAGCTCTGGTCTGGTCCACTTTGACTCATGAAGAGTTTTCAGAGCACAAGCTTAAACGACAGTATGATTGTTGTGATGGTTCGAGTCGTTACAGAGACGCATTTATAATTTAATGGGACTCCTGCGCCTTTAAGCGCCAACCGGTGACATCGTAGTCATGGCAACTAACTTTAACCTTCGCGAAGAAGCCATGTGACTTTTACGTGCGTCTCTTGTGTTATGAGGCCGTGTCTGTGGTAAAGGAGGAGAATATAAATGCAGAATTCAGCCTCCAAGAAAAACAACAGACTGCAATTACAGCAGGATACCTTCGGCCCTTTGAGGGCCACCATATAATGCTGATGTGGCCCTCGATGAAAGTGAGTTTGACACCCCTGGTGTAGAGGATAAAGTCTTAGTTCTCCTCCTTTTAGGAGAAGGGATCGTTTCACTTTCTTCTGAACTAGACTCAGATGTGTCAGGGTTATACTCACGTTCACTGTTTTCAGCACTGCTGATTGAGGCGTCAGAGGTGTAGCCGAGTAATTCTTTTGGCAACTAGAAATGAAACATTAACGACAGCTTTAATGTGTCGGTTTTTTAAAACAATTAATGACATTAAGATAATTGATTTAAGAACTTGTGTAAAATGTGTATAAGCATGTTTCATAATTAAGCTTGGTTGGTTCTGTATTTTTTAACATTTTGAAAGGAGGTCTGATTGGCATAAACTCTTAGGACACCGAAACAGGTAGTGGATCAGAGTTAACTGTAGTTTTAACATGTTTTAAATGGTCTGATCAATGAGATCTGTTTACGTTTTGTATGTTTCAAAAGAAAACTGATCGGTATAAACTGTAGTTTTAAAGACGACAGCTACATAATAACAGACTTACAAATACGCTCTCAGTCCTCTTTAAATCTGGGACATTTTCATTGGCTGGTGAATCTCAGTCTAAAATCACAGTATCTCTGTCATCATCTGAAGATTCTTGTATGACTTCTCTCTCCTTAAAAAAAGGAACAGCAGAACAGAGTAAAATAAAGCTTTTTTTACTGCATTATAAATACTGTGCACTGCTAAATTTTACCTTGTTCTAGGTACCAAGGAATTCATATGACAACTTGCTAAATGCTCCCAGCACACACAAATTAACATGATGTTCAATATTTCTTTTGAATTTGTATCTGCTTAGCTGAACAGAAACCCTATTACAGTAAATTAGTGCATAAGGGACCACAGAACAGGACTCTAGAAACTGTAGATTCAACAACTTGTGTTGTCAATGGCTACATTTACTTTCAGACGGTGTTTGAGTGGGCCAAAAGAAATAAAACAGAATAAGAAATACTTGCCATTGACTGATTTTCACACAATGGCTGAGTGTGTTCATCTACACTGTCTTTACTGGCACTGCTCTCTACTACTTCTGCCTGGGGAGCAAGGTCAAAATTCAGGGGTTAAACAAAAGTTGTTTGAATAGGACAATTTACATTTATACAATGTACAAGTAAACAAACTCTGCAGCTCATTGTTTAAGAATAACTTATAATTGTAATACATTGCATACACATGTACAGTAAGTACAATTGTGCTTGTGAAACACAATGCTAAAAACTCCATTATGTGAAGCCTTTAGTTTTCCACTCTGAGCTCCACAGTGCAGTTCTGCACTGGAATTCATGGACTCTCTCAGCTGGTGCTCAGAGTTGCACAGTGTTTTAAATGGGCTTGATTTTAAAATGTAAAGTGCAATTCATCTTGAGAGACGACGCAGAACATCACTGAAGCCGTGCACAATGATACATAACCAAGTTCAAGGTTAATGTGGAACACTGCCCTGCCACAGCCCTGCTCTAAATCGGTATTGGCGAGTGACTGATCGTACTGAAATACTAACAGTGATCACTATTGGCCCCTAAAACACTGATCGGTCCATCTGTAATTATGCCTTGTCAAAGTACACGCGTACACTTACCAACATTCGTTTTGTGGACATTATTTCTAAATCCATGATGTCTTTACTCACAGAACATTGTGCTTGGTCACTGTTGATCACATTTGTTGAACACCCACTGGTCTAGAAAAAGGCAAAACACAAGGTAACTGAATAAGGAAGGCTTCGCATTTTTTAACAGTTCTGTTTGGCTTGTTTTGGTTTTTGTTTTATAATAATAATAATACATTTTATTTATATAGCGCTTTTCAAGATACTCAAAGACGTTTTAATGTGTTCCATTTTACTGTTCATTAATCCTGGAACAAATATCTTTTTATTACCAGTTACCACTTTCAGTAAAGTTTAGGCATAGAGAGCAACAAGTATAAAATCAGCTTCTTTTAAAGCATAAAGACAGTTGGGTTGTTGGCTACAATAAACATCAATATTATTTTTCTCTGGCTGACAGGTGCCAACATTGTTTTAGTACAGGGCTGGGGCAACGTGCCGGCGTAATCGATGCCTGTACCTACAGCCGGTACATCGTTTCATTATTTTCCTTTCACTACACTGATGTACAATTACATTTACAGTACAGTGATTACCTTAACTGCAGATTACCCCAGTGATCAATTCATTCACATGTATAACCAGTTTTTCAGATTTTAGTACTAATATTAATGGTCCACACTATTACCAAAGTTTAGGCATCAACTACGTTTACCTCCATTCTTGCTGAAAGCTGTTTTGCACAGTTCTTCATGTAATCAGCTTCGCACAATTGTGATGTTGCCTCAGTTTATCGATCCTCCGTTTCAGCCTGGCCTCCGGAGTGCTTTTTTCCATTCACTTCAATTGGTCTGTTAGCATGGTTTAAAAAAACAGAAAACAACCGTTAAATACATGCTCAGAGTTGTATTATGTTTAATAACTGACTTTAAAAGACAATTAACACACTTCGTACATGGTCTCGGTCAACCAGGAACCTTGATTATCCAAATTTGGTTTGTTTTTTGTTTTCATTTTTTGCCATAATGTGAATCTGCTGATCATGGTCAATCAGTGTGGTCATGTTCAACATGAGGGAAACACTATCAGAATTTTATGATGACTGGACCAATAGAAATGTTCCAAAATGACTTTATAAAATAACATCTTTTTACAATGACTTCCATTAAAAGTTAAGAATGTTTTTCCTTCTGCTATAAAGTTACTGTTCTGGAGATATGAGGGGTTTTTGGTCAAACAGAGACAATATGCAGATCTACTACTGTGCAAATGTCTATGATAAGCAGTAAACACCCTGCACTAAAGTATGCCTGTCCTTCAGTGTGCTGATACTGGTTGTTTATTTTGTTCAGGTTCCTCATGCTGGTGGACAAGCTTGGTCATGTTGATGTATTGAACAAATTGGTCAAACAAATTTACAAAACTAGCCAACCAATCTGACCAGCTCAATCAGCTTGGTCAGGTTAACCATGCTGATAAACCACCTAGTCCATCAAATGCAGCATGCACTGTGCTGGCCCAGAGCCAACAGCCAGTTTACTCTCCCATTCCTTCATTATTTTATTTAGGGAATATAGCTTATTAGAAACAATACTTTGTTCTTGTCAACATATTTATTTATATCACACCCATTAATGGGACAACAAACCTCATAAATCAGTGTATGTATAACACACAGCATAACAGGTGTCCAAACAGGGCATAACCAGTAAATCAGCTTACAGAGCAACAGAAACAGTTCTCAGGCAAGCTAACGTTAGCTACACTGCTAGCTAACAAGGTTTACCAGGCAGCAAGCACTCTGCTGGCTAATTAGCTAGTGGCTAGCAGTAGTACACACACTCTCAATAGCAAGTGTAATCATTAAAGGTCATAATTAAAATATACATAATAAATGTGCAGATGTAGATATAAGAAAGTTGAAGTTTTACCTTCAGTAGTTGTTGCTCCAGCGCTGAGAATCCGAACCGAACCTGTGAGCGGTGAAACACCAATTAAGCTCCCAAGCTCCCTCCCCCCGCTACACAATCACAGCCCCTCCCCCCGCTACACAATCACAGCCCCTCCCCCCGCTACACAATCACAGCCCCTCCCCCCGCTACACAATCACAGCCCCTCCCCCCGCTACACAATCACAGCCCCTCCCCCCGCTACACAATCACAGCCCCTTCCCCCCGCTACACAATCACAGCCCCTCCCCCCGCTACACAATCACAGCCCCTCCCCCCGCTACACAATCACAGCCCCTCCCCCCGCTACACAATCACAGCCCCTTCCCCCCGCTACACAATCACAGCCCCTCCCCCCGCTACACAATCACAGCCCCTTCCCCCCGCTACACAATCACAGCCCCTTCCCCCCGCTACACAATCACAGCCCCTCCCCCCGCTACACAATGACAGCCCCTTCCCCCCGCTACACAATCACAGCCCCTTCCCCCCGCTACACAATCACAGCCCCTTCCCCCCGCTACACAATCACAGCCCCTCCCCCCGCTACACAATCACAGCCCCTCCCCCCGCTACACAATCACAGCCCCTCCCCCCGCTACACAATCACAGCCCCTCCCCCCGCTACACAATCACAGCCCCTTCCCCCCGCTACACAATCACAGCCCCTCCCCCCGCTACACAATCACAGCCCCTCCCCCCGCTACACAATCACAGCCCCTCCCCCCGCTACACAATCACAGCCCCTTCCCCCCGCTACACAATCACAGCCCCTCCCCCCGCTACACAATCACAGCCCCTTCCCCCCGCTACACAATCACAGCCCCTTCCCCCCGCTACACAATCACAGCCCCTCCCCCCGCTACACAATGACAGCCCCTTCCCCCCGCTACACAATCACAGCCCCTTCCCCCCGCTACACAATCACAGCCCCTTCCCCCCGCTACACAATCACAGCCCCTCCCCCCGCTACACAATCACAGCCCCTTCCCCCGCTACACAATCACAGCCCCCCCCCCGCTACACAATCACAGCCCCTCCCCCCGCTACACAATCACAGCCCCTCCCCCCGCTACACAATCACAGCCCCTTCCCCCCGCTACACAATCACAGCCCCTTCCCCCCGCTACACAATCACAGCCCCTCCCCCCGCTACACAATCACAGCCCCTCCCCCCGCTACACAATCACAGCCCCTTCCCCCCGCTACACAATGACAGCCCCTTCCCCCCGCTACACAATCACAGCCCCTCCCCCCGCTACACAATGACAGCCCCTTCCCCCCGCTACACAATCACAGCCCCTTCCCCCCGCTACACAATCACAGCCCCTTCCCCCCGCTACACAATGACAGCCCCTTCCCCCCGCTACACAATCACAGCCCCTCCCCCCGCTACACAATGACAGCCCCTTCCCCCCGCTACACAATCACAGCCCCCCCCCCGCTACACAATCACAGCCCCTTCCCCCCGCTACACAATCACAGCCCCTTCCCCCCGCTACACAATCACAGCCCCTTCCCCCCGCTACACAATCACAGCCCCTTCCCCCGCTACACAATCACAGCCCCTCCCCCCGCTACACAATCACAGCCCCTCCCCCCGCTACACAATCACAGCCCCTTCCCCCCGCTACACAATGACAGCCCCTTCCCCCCGCTACACAATGACAGCCCCTTCCCCCCGCTACACAATGACAGCCCCTTCCCCCCGCTACACAATCACAGCCCCTTCCCCCCGCTACACAATGACAGCCCCTTCCCCCCGCTACACACACGCTCTCACAACGGAGACTTTCTCCAGTAATGATATCAAAACATCCATCAAAGTGAGAAGTTGACCAACCAGTCACTTCTCCACAGGACAACAGAACTATCTGCTGTGTAATAGGTTTAAAGTTGCTTTTAAAAAGCCCCAATCTGCTGTGAGACAAGAAGGTCATGGGTTCAAACCCCAGGTGGAACGGTCCGGGTCCTTTCTGTGTGGAGTTTGCATGTTCTCCCCGTGTCTGCGTGGGTTTCCTCCTGGAGCTCCGGTTTCCTCCCACAGTCCAAAGACATGCAAGTGAGGTGACCTGCACACACAGTAACACTGAAACTCAATACTACAAATAATAACAAAACGCTTTCTATTTCACACGCTAACGACACAAGCCATTCACCCTGTTACAGCTTCAAAAAGAATCAACATTGCGCTTGTGGGGGCAGTGAGAAAATCTGAGGGGGCAATCCCCCCAGCCCCACCCTAGCTCCGGCCCTGATTTGGATCTACATTATATTTAGGTTAGCATCTTTGCATACACATAATCCCTCACTTCATCACATATTGGGAGAAGTCAAAAACCATTCACCCTGATACATTCATGTTTATCCATTCAATTTATATATTACTTTAGTATATATTACACACATAGAAATACATGATCTACTATTATTGATAATAGGTCTTTTAGGTATCTATTAAAGTGCACTCCACTTTTGAAATAATCACGCTTTAAGTTTTCATCTACTGTGCTAACGGTCCAGCCCGCTCAGCCATCCAAGCGCCACAAGCAACCAGGACCGCATGTTTGTGCTGAGTGGGACATGGTGAGGATTCACCACTTCATCACTGCAACCAGGGGCGACTCGTTCATTAGGGCGATCGGGCGACGCACCACCAAAGTGCGAAAGGAAAGAAATGTTTCTATCACATTCAACCAGTGTTAAACTATCTGTGACTGTTCTGGAGTCCGGTCTTGCCTCGGAATATCGTAGTCCAATCAGCGTCGAGCTGTGTTACGTACAGTACCGGCCCTTTTGGGGCGATCAGGCTCTGATTCAGAATCGCCCCAGATCGCTCTCATAGACTCTCATGTTAAAGCTCTTTTTTTCGTATTGCAGGCGTTGTAATGCATTTTGAATGACTTCCGGAGGGGCTCGCACTTACGTTCCTGTGTCACACGTAATCGTTCCTTATTTGGAAACTAAACGTGGTGTTCTGTATTTTTTATCAGTGGGAGAGATGGGGTGATATGTATGAAACAGAAGGAAACTGCTGCTACCGTGGGAATTAAAAGGGGTTCGGTTATTATTGTAAGTAATATTCACTTTTAGTCCTAGTAACGCCGTGTGTAGGGCGAAAGTAAAGTAACACAAGCAGGGCCGGCACTTCTCTCACTGCCCCCCTAAGCAACGCAGTCCAGAACCGGGGATGCATGTCAGTGTGAAGATGGATTATGTAAAAATGTTGTTTACACTATTGAGAAAAAATGTTACATGATGTTCTTTATGTTGTTTTGCCTAAAATATGGTTCTGATTTATTATTATAAAGAATGAAAATAATACATGTTAAACAGCCTAAATAAAACTGTGTATGACCCGTTATATTGTTTATAGGTGCATCCCCCCCCCCCCCCCCCCGCTCAGGTAAACATCTGCCACCCCCCACCTTATGCCCTCCACCAACCCACCAGCCTAGGGTGTTCCTTATTTCCAGTTCTGACAGTTGGCAACCCTAGTTGGATCTGCTGCACCTAAAATAAAATGCTGATTATGACTGAATTAAATTGTTAGTGTGAAGGGTTTACTTAATTTTATGATTAATGGTAAAGCTGCTCTTTCTCTCTCCATGTTCAAAGTTATTTGTGAGGGCAAACTGACAGATGACTTAAGATGTTAATTATTTCAGCTTTAATTTACCCATTGAACGGGTCACCTTGGCCATCATCGCAACAATTGCCCCCTCCTGTGAGATTTGGCAGGAGCCGCCACTGACTGCAACATGTCATTAAATTACTAATCAGATTCTGATCTGAAGGAAATATAGTATAATCCATTATAGTTTAATACTAGATAACTTTAAATCAGATAAAATCCGTGCTGTTTTTCTTTGTTGGAAACATGTATTGATTATTGGAATTTGTATCCCTGAAAGTCTGTTTTTCTGGAGACTTCCGGTTGCAATGCCATGGCAGCGGCAGCATAGGAGAAGCCTGTCCGAATCAGTACGAGTTAAAAGCCCCTGAATGCTTTGATTCCACTACTTAAGTAATTTAAATTGGATGAGAAAGAGGGGTAGACATGGATACTAGGTTTAAAAGTAAGAAAAGTTTGCAGCGAACCGGGATCTACGACGAGGGGGAACAGAGTGCTTCGGCTGCGGACGGTAGCGAGGGCGAGGGAGAAGCTAGCTCACAAGACACGGTAGATATGGGACTAATTCTTCGAGAACTGAGAGATTTTCGTCAGGACAACAAAAGTCAGCTTAAAGATATCAAAGGCGAGATTATGAAAACTAACAACAGGCTGGCGGAGGCGGAAAACAGAATCGTGAAAGCGGAGGAGAGGATTCAAAACACGGAGGTCATTTTAGCAGAAATGCTAAAGCTACAGGCACAAATGGAGTCTAAAATTACGGACCAGGAGAGCCGCTCCAGACGCGAAAACATTAGGATCTACGGGATACCTGAGGGGTCTGAGAGTGATTCTACGTCCGTGATCTCCTTTGTAGAGAGAATTCTGAGAGAAAATCTCGACATTTCATCAGAGGAACATCTCAAAATCGAGCGGGCACACCGTTCCCTGGGTGCGCAACCCCCTGCCGGAGCTCAACCAAGGTCCATCCTCGTGAAATTCCTCAGCTACAGAATGAAGGAAACAATCCTCCGCCTGGCCTGGCAAAAGAAAGGCTTCATATGGAAAGGTAAACAAATCAACCTGGATAATGACTATGCTCCGCGGATACTTGAAAAGCGGAAAGCATATGCAGAAGCTCGGAAAGTCCTGAAAGAGAAAGAAATTCGATTTCAAACGCTATACCCGGCCAGGCTACGAGTAAGATACGAGGATGGGATGAAGACATATGACACGGCAGAGGAGGCAACGGATGACATGTCGAAGAGAGGTTTGCCTGTACAAGTTATCAAACCACCGGAGACGTTAATGGAACAGCTGAAACAACTTGCTTGGCACAGAGTGGGGGGCCCGGGAGAGCGGGCTAGATTTAGACGCAAAGCAAGTTACAAGGAAAAGCTACAATCCTTCAGACGAGATCGTCCCTCGCAAGACGTAGGGAAGGATTAGAAAAGAACAGTGCAACAGGGCTAATTTTGGCTGTGTCTGACCATTATAAGTGCTCTTATTAGTACATAAAAGAAATGGTGGTTGGTGAGTATGTTACGCTCTGCCCTTACCATCAAAATGTGAACAGCGAATTTCTATAATGGCCTAGTGGACTGTATTTTACAAACGATTAAGGTATTAAAGGCTTGGATGGAACTCCTACATAAGGCCATGGTTAAGGGCCCTCTCAATCGTTATAGAGAGAGGGGTTTTCCCTTGGAGCTATTTTTTAGCTCAAGTAAGGTCATAGAAACGACCTCAGTGATAGAAGTCATTTACATTTACATTTTACATTTTTAGCATTTAGCAGACGCTCTTATCCAGAGCGACTTACAGAAGTGCTTCTATAGTGAACATTTCATTTCTCAAGTTTAGGAAAACAACAGTCAAAGAACACAAATCTGCTAAAACCTGTTAGAACCAAAGTGCTGCTTTTTTTTTTTTTTTTTTTTTTTTTTTTTTTTTATAAATGGAAAAGAATGGAACAAAATGTTAGTAAATAAGTACAAGTCAGCCTAAGTGTTTAGTAAAAAGATGGGTTTTTAATCGTTTTTTAAAGACAGCAAGAGACTCAGATGTTCGGACAGACAGAGGAAGTTCGTTCCACCATTTGGGCGCTAGAACAGAGAACAGCCTTGATGCTCGTCTTCCTTTAGTCCTGGATGGAGGCTCAAGTCGAGCTAGACTAGAGGCTCGGAGGTTGCGTGGTACAGAGCGGGGTTTGATAAGGCCACGAAGGTAGCTTGGGGCTGGTCCATTTTTGGCTTTGTAGGCGAGCGTCAGTGTTTTAAACTGAATGCGTGCAGCTACAGGAAGCCAGTGAAGAGAACGCAGCAGTGGGGTGATGTGGCAGTGTTTAGGTTGGTTAAAAACCAGACGTGCAGCTGCATTTTGAATGAGCTGTAAGGGTTTAATCGTGGACATGGGAGCTCCAGCCAGAAGGGAGTTGCAGTAGTCCAACCGTGAGATTACAAGTGATTGCACCAGAATCTGGGTAGCTTCCCTGGAGAGAAATGGACGAATCTTCCTGATGTTGTACAAGAGGAACCGGCATGATCTTGTCATGTTGGCTATATGAGGAGAGAATGTCAGCTGGTTATCAAGGACAACACCAAGACTTCTTGCCTTATCAGATGGTCTGATCTGGGAGTCATCCAGAGAAATGACTAGGTCCTGGGTTGGAGACTGATCTCCAGGAATGAGCAACATCTCTGTCTTACTGGGATTAAGTTTCAGATGATGAGCTGACATCCATTGTGAGATATCTCGCAGACATGCTGAGATGCGAGCTGAGACTTGCGTGTCTGAGGGAGGAAATGATAGAATGAGCTGAGTGTCATCTGCATAGGAGTGGTAGGAGAAGCCATGGGAGGCTATGACCTTGCCCAGAGAGCGGGTGTAGATAGAGAAAAGAAGTGGGCCAAGTACAGAGCCCTGAGGAACACCGGTTGAGAGAGTGCATGGTGGAGATATGGATCCCCTCCATGACACTTGGTAGGAGCGCCCTTCCAGGTAGGAGGCCATCCATTGCCATGCTGAACCTGTTACTCCAAGGTTGGAGAGAGTGGTCAGGAGAATGCTGTGATTCACTGTGTCGAAGGCTGCAGTGAGGTCAAGAAGAATAAGGACAGATGACAGTTTGGCTGCTTTGGCTGCATGAAGCTTCTCAGTAACCGCTACAAGAGCTGTTTCTGTAGAATGCGCTGCCTTGAAGCCAGACTGGTATGGATCGTGGAGGTCATTCTGAGTAAGAAAGGCAGATAGTTGGTTATAGACAGCACGTTCAAGAATTTTGGATAGAAAAGAGAGGAGTGAGACAGGTCTGTAGTTGTTAATGTCTGTAGTGTCTAGTGTAGGTTTCTTAAGAAGGGGGATGACCTGAGCCTTCTTAAATGCAGTAGGGACAACACCTGATGTCAGGGAGTTGTTGATGATGGGTGTGATGAAGGGGATTAGGTCCTGCGAGAGATCTTTGAGGATGGTGGATGGTATAGGGTCAAGTGTGCATGTAGTGGGATTGCTGGATGAGAGGAGCTGTGTAACCTCATCCATGGTGAGTGGGGTGAAGCTGGTGAGTGTGTTGGTGGGTTGAGGGTCAGTTGAAAGTGGGTCAGTCGGAGAGAAGGATTGATTGATTTTGTCGATCTTGTCCTGAAAGAATGTTGAAAAGTCAGTAGCAGTGAGAGAGGCAGAAGGGGGAGGAGGAGGGTTTAAAAGAGAGGAAAAGATAGCATGAAGCTTACGTGGGTCAGCAGCAGATTGTTCAAGCTTGGCTTTGTAAAAAGATGTTTTTGCAGCAGTCACATCAGATGAGAACCTGGACAGCAGATCGTGGTAGGAGTGGAGATCACCACTGAGCTTAGATTTCCTCCACTTTCTCTCAGCTGCCCTTAATTCTCTTCTGTTGCTGCGCAGTGCATCTGAAAGCCAAGGAGCAGGGTGAGAAGGTTTACCTCGTTTGAGGGTAGGAGGACAGAGCTGATCGAGGGATGTTGAAAGAGAAGAGAGTAGAGTATTAGTTGCAGAGTTGAGTGGAAGGGTAGCAAGCATGTCAGGGTTAGGTAGTGAAGTTAGGATGTTGGAGATTAGCAGGGAGGAAGATAAAGAGTGAAGATTGGGGCGTGTTGTAAGGGTGAAAGTGTGGTTGGAGGTAGGAAGAGTTGGGAGACAGAGAGAGAAGGACACAAAGTGATGGTCAGAGAGGTGGAGTGGGGTGACAGTGAGGTCCAGAACAGAAGCTGGACGGCTGAAGACCAGGTCCAGAAGATTGCCTCCTTTGTGTGTCGGAGGAACATTTATGTTGTTCTAAGTTTATTTTATCTATTTACATTACCTACACAGCAAGTGAATTGTTTTGTATTTGTGTACCTACTTTGGAGGTTAAAGTATGGAGGAGGATTATACATGGCAATAAGAGGAAAAAAAGAAACAAAATGGGAACTGTAGGAATAATTTCATTTAACGTGAACGGAGTACTTAATCCGATTAAGAGAGGAAAGATTATATCGAAATTAAAGAAAGATAAGATACAAATAGCTCTACTACAAGAAACACATCTCAATAGAACAGAGCATGCCAAGCTAGCAAGAGGAGGTTTTAAGCAGGTATTCTCCTCCCAGTATGGGTCGGGACATAAGAGGGGAGTGGCAATACTGATACATAAAACATTGAATTATGAACATGTATCAGAAGTTCGGGATAAAGAAGGCAGATATGTGATGATTACTGGGAGGGTTGATGGGGAAATGATCAGTGTTCTGAATGTCTATGCCCCGCCGTGCAGCACCTGGAATTTCTATAGAGAGATATTTGACTTAATGGTTACAAAGGCAGAAGGGGTTTTAATTTGTGGAGGGGATATGAATATACGCTTGAATCATAGACTAGATTCTTCCCGGACTCATTTAGATTCAAAATCTAACCCAATTAGTAAAAAGTTGGCCTTGCTACTGGAGGAGACTGGGATTGTAGACGTCTGGAGGGAACAAAACCCAAGAGGTAGGGACTATACATACTATTCCCCTCCGCATGATACCTACTCTAGTTTAGATTATTAAGTCATTTAAAGAAGAGTTGACCTCGACATTACTGGAAGTCTTTAAGTGGGTCATTAAAAAAAAAGAAATTCCACCCTCTTGGCAAACTGCTATAATCTCAGTTATTCCAAAGGAAGGAAAGGACAAGGAAGAGTGTGGAAATTATAGACCAATTAGTGTATTAAACGTTGATTATAAATTGTTTACATCTATACTAGCACGAAGAATAGAAAAAATTACCCGAATTAATTAATTTGGATCAGACTGGTTTTATCAGAGAAAGACAAACACAGGATAATATTAGGAGGACATTGCATATAATTAGCTATATTAATCAACATAAATTAGAAGCTGCCCTATTAAGTCTAGACGCGGAAAAGGCCTTTGATTCCGTTAGATGGTGTTTTTTACATAAGGTCTTGTCACGGTTTGGTTTTCATAGAACAATAATTGATGTGTTTCGGGTGCTGTACGGTGGATCATCTGCAAAAATTAAGATTAATGGTAGTATTTCAAATTCCTTTACCTTGCAAAGAGGAACAAGACAGGGATGCCCAGTTTCCCCTCTTTGCTTTGCTTTGTTTATTGAACCGCTGAGTCAGTGGATAAGACAAGAACCGGGTATTGAAGGTATAAAAATAAGGTCTAGGGAACATAAGCTTGCTCTGTTTGCTGATGATTTACTAATTTATTTATTGCGGCCTGCGCATTCAATACCAAAACTGATGGCCGCTCTCGAAAAGTATGGGAAGCTCTCAGGGTATAAACTCAACATTCAAAAAACTCAAGTAATGACACTGAATTATGACCCACCGGACCAGGTTAGAAAGAAATATAGTCTTGATTGGGATGCACACTCAATTAAATATTTAGGGGTTCATTTATCTAAAGACATTTCAAAATTATACAATCTAAATTACCTACCCATAAATTCAAGAATTAAGTTAGATATACAGAGATGGAATACTGTACCTTTCCTAGGCCTACATTCTAGAGTGGAGGCTATCAACATGAATACGTTGCCAAAATTGCTGAACCTCTTTCAAACTCTACCAGTGGAGGTTCCCTTCCAGCAGTTTGATGAATGGAATAAGTTAATATCGAGATTTTTGTGGAACGGGAAAAAACCAAGGATCAGATTTAAAACACTGATGCTGAGAAAAGACAGAGGAGGATTGAACCTTCCCTGCCTAAGGGACTATTACCATGCAGCTCAATTAAGACCAGTGGTCTGTTGGTGTATCCCAATGTATTCAGCAAGATGGATCGAAATTGAGAGATCACTGTGTCAGATAGGACCAATAGCAGCTTTAATTGCTGATTATAAATTGGAAAGTAAGGTAATAGATGAGCATGTTCCTTGGATAAAAGTGGCATTGAAAACATGGCGTGAGGTAGTCAAAGTGTACTGTATACAAAAATCGTCTAAAATGCTAAGATGGTGTGCATTTGATACAGATTTTCTTCCAAACGGGCTTGATTTCAGATTTAAACTGTGGATAAAAAAAGGTCTTACAAACTACTTTACCTTTCTGGACAAAGGAATTTTCATGAGCTTTAATTCATTACAACTTAAATATGGTCTGGAAAGGGATGACTTCTATACATATTTACAGGTAAGGCATTATTTTGATCAAAATATGCCGAAATCAATAGAAAAAAGAGAGGAGGGAATTTTTAAAGTATTTCTGGCCGCAAATGATTCAGGCATATGTAATAAAATAATTTCTAGGATCTGTAATGGTTTCCAACAGGCTAAATTTGATAATACGCTATATGTCAAGGAGAAATGGGAACGAGAAGGTAATTTCCTTATTAGTGAGGATGAATGGTACAGGACATGCGAATTACAATGGAAGTCGACTCGCTCCGCTATGTGGAGGGAATTTAACTGGAAGAACATCATGCGGTATTTTATTTCCCCACTGCAGAAACGGCACATGGACACTGGCACAGAGTGCTGGAGACTCTGTGGGCAAAAGGATGCTAACCACCATCATATATTTTGGGACTGTAAAACTCTTATGCCATATTGGAAGGACATATGCAGAAATATGGAACAAATTTTTGAGTGTGAAATCCCATTAAGGTGTGAAGTCTTGTATCTGGGCAATATCTCTAATATAACACTAAATGAAAGGGATAGGAAACTAATGCTGGTTCTTTTAGCAGCCAGCAAGAAAGCAATAACGAGGAGGTGGTTAAATTCTGTGCCTCCAACCATTGACGAATGGTTGGAAATAATTCATGAGATATATGTAATGGAACGTTTATCCTCCTCTCTTAATATGCAGAAAGGCAAATTTAGTCGGATATGGAAACGATTCACTGAGTACATTGAGCCAATAAGACCAGATTTCTGTTGGTCTTAGCATACTTAAGGAATTAATGCCTGAAGAGTGATATGTATGTACAACAAAACCTCCTTGGATGCGTGTAGGTGTTTGTTTTTTTTTCTCTTCTTTTCTCTTTTTCCTCTCTCTATTCTGTTCTTCTTCCCCTGTTGGGTTGGTTCATAAAGTACATAATTCTTGAAATATAGGAAAATGCCCTGTATTAATCTATCAGAGGCTGCCTCTGGTGGATATGAAAATTTAAAAATGTGTAATGTAAGGCATGTTTTTTTTTTCCTAATAAAATATAAATTTAAAAAAAAAGAAAGTCTGTTTTTCTGTTTTTAAAAATACATTTTAAAAAATTAAAAACAAAATAAATTATAAAATGAGTTCAAGTCATTTCAGTCATTTCTTATTTAACATACAGAGCAATATGTATTAATATACAATAAACTATAAGCTGATAAAAAAAAAACCTCAGCAATGTACAAGAACAGGAAAAAACGTACCTATTAATAAACACGAGCATTTTAGACTTTTTTTTATAATAATTATTTTGCATACTGCAAGTAAACAATAAAAAACATTACATTTGATTTAACACCACAAGAACAAAAGAAAACGGAAAATATTTTACAAAATCCTTGGTTGTAAATGATGTCTTTAAATATAAAGATATGGCGATATTTATATATTTATGGATAATTACGTTATTGTTACATAAACACATGAAGCACACTTGCACATTTACACTATTTTTCTTGTTTGCAACATTGTCAACATTAAAGAGATTATAAAATGAACAATTTAAAATCTGCCTATTCTAATTGTGTTCTATTTTTTTATACACCCTGTACTTTATGTATCTAAAATCAGCTTATACCGACAATAAAATATTCGGAGCAGAAACTTTTGGATTTATGTAATAATAATTAAATAAATTATAAGATAATAGAGAACAATTTCTCTGTGTTATCTTTGACACGATCATTCATTCTTCACACAATTTAATCTTGCTATTTCATTGCCTTTTTAACTTGTGGTGAAGATGTAGTTATACATTAAAACCACTAGATGTCAGTACATGCCATCACAAAGAGCATCTGTATTCATTATTGTCTGCAAATACAAAGATTCGACATTTAATTTTTGCATTCAAAAACAACCTGACTATGCAAATGATATATGTTTAAAGTAGAAATAGAATATAAATAGAAATATAAAACTACAAAAGCATTTGGGACAGAATGGAAATAAATGCTAATAAAAACTTTTCTTTCTTAAAAACTGTTTCTTCAATTTACTTTCAGCTTTTTCTTTATTGCAGATAGTACAAACACACATTATTTCATTATTTGTTGGGTCAACTTTATTCATTTTGTTCATATACATTCATTCCTCCGTTTCAGCCCTGCAGCACATTGCAGAAAATATTTGGTACTGTAAAGCATTTACCATTGATGTTACAGGATTAAAAACACCCTAACCCTAACCCTCACCTTAAACTACTTTAACCATAACCTTAATAACCCTAATCTTAATCATAACCTATCCCAAAAATTCCAAATTTAATCGTAACAGGGTGGGCCATTTATATGGATACACCTAAATAAAATGGGAATGGTTGGTGATATTAACTTCCTGTTTGTGGCACATTAGTATATGGGAGGGGGGAAAACTTTTCAAGATGGGTGGTGACCATGGCGGCCATTTTGAAGTCGGCCATTTTGGATCCAACTTTAGTTTTTTCAATGGGAAGAGGGTCATGTGACACATCAAACTTATTGAGAATTTCACAAGAAAAACAATGGTGTGCTTGGTTTTAACGTAACTTTATTCTTTCATGAGTTATTTACAAGTTTCTGACCACTTATAAAATGTGTTCAAAGTGCTGCCCATTGTGTTGGATTGTCAATGCAACCCTCTTCTACCACTCTTCAAACACTGATAGCAACACCGCAGAAGAAATGCTAGCACAGGCTTCCAGTATCCGTAGTTTCAGGTGCTGCACATCTTGTATCTTCACAGCATAGACAATTGCCTTCAGATGACCCAAAAGATAAAAGTCTAAGGGGGTCAGATCGGGAGACCTTGGGGGCCATTCAACTGGCCCACGACGACCAATCCACTTTCCAGGAAACTGTTCATCTAGGAATGCTCGGACCTGACACCCATAATGTGGTGGTGCAATATCTTGCTGGAAAAACTCAGGGAACGTGCCAGCTTCAGTGCATAAAGAGGGAAACACATCATCATGAAGCAATTTCAAATATCCAGTGGCCTTGAGGTTTCCATTGATGAAGAATGGCCCCACTCTCTTTGTACCCCATATACCACACCATACCATAAATTTTTGTGTTCCAACAGTCTTGGAGGGATCTATCCAATGTGGGTTAGTGTCAGACCAATAGCGGTGGTTTTGTTTGTTAACTTTACCATTCACATAAAAGTTTGCCTCATCACTGAACAAAATGTTCTGTGTAAACTGAGGGTCCTGTTCCAATTTTTGTTTTGCCCATTCTGCAAATTCAGTGCGCCGATCTGGGTCATCCTCATTGAGATGCTGCAGCAGCTGGAGTTTGTAAGGGTGCCATTTGTGAGTAGCTAATATCCGCCGAAGGGATGTTCGACTGATGCCACTCTCCAGTGACATGCGGCGAGTGCTACGCTGTGGGCTCTTGCTGAATGAAGCTAGGACAGCCACTGATGTTTCTTCATTAGTGACAGTTTTCATGCGTCCACATTTTGGCAAATCCAACACTGAACCAGTTTCACGAAACTTGGCAAGCAGTTTGCTAACTGTAGCATGGGAGATGGGTGGTCTCGTAGGGTGTCTTGCATTGAAATCTGCTGCAATGACCCAGGTACTGCGTTCACCAGACATCAAAACAATTTCTATCCGCTCCTCACGTGTTAACCTCTGCGACACGTCAATGGCTGTAAACAAAGAGAAGCTTGTAAATAACTCATGAAAGAATAAAGTTACGTTAAAAGCACACCATTGTTTTTCTTGTGAAATTCTCAATAAGTTTGATGTGTCACATGACCCTCTTCCCATTGAAAAAACTAAAGTTGGATCCAAAATGGCCGACTTCAAAGTGGCCGCCATGGTCACCACCCATCTTGAAAAGTTTTCCCCCTCCCATATACTAATGTGCCACAAACAGGAAGTTAATATCACCAACCATTCCCATTTTATTTAGGTGTATCCATATAAATGGCCCACCCTGTATAATCTATTTCTGAGTATTCTAACCTTAACCGCAATAAATCCAAGCCTAACCCTAACTCATTACAATTATTCTAAATTTAGCCGCAATAAACCTAATCTTAACCATTACCCAACCCCTAATTACTTTAACCCTGACCTCAACAACCCTAATCTTAACCATAACCTAACCCCCAATTATTCTAATCCTAACCTCAATAAACTCATCTTAACCATGACCTTACCCCTTAGTATTCTAACCCTAACCTCAGTAAACCTAATTCCAACTATAACCTAACCCACATGCCCCGACGGAACGCAGATGGCAGGATACGTGATGGACTCGTGGGGGAAGTGGAGGGTCGTGTGCCTGGCACCTCTTTCGTTGGAGGACGTAGAGGATGTTTATCTATTCGGAACTTTGATTGTGGGGTTTTTGCTGATTGGATTAGGCTTCGCCCTGCTGTATCGGGAAATTAAAAGAGTTGGGTCAGTTGTCGAAGGTCCCCAGAAACTGCCCAATTTGATTGATATGGTGGGCAGAGCCGTTGGAACTCAGACTGTGAATATTAATCGCAATATGGATTTCATCTTGGAGAAACTTACGGCTTTGCGAAATGAGGTGAACCAGAGACGCATTAATTCTGAGAGTTCGTGTTAAATTTTATAGTGCTCAGACTAAACAAAAGTAATTTCTGCTCTTGGCTCCCCTGTTATCAGCAACGGCCTAGCTGATAAGGAAATTCCTCCGGAGGACTTGTTGCTATGTACCTACCCTGTCTCCAGTGACTGTTTTCATTCTGGGCAGTAAGAGCTGGACACAGCCATGTTATCGTGAACTTTGTACCGACTTTTTCTTGCTGCGGGAATGGAGGACCGACAGACTCTTTCCCAATCCCAACCAACGTCTCCACTCTTAGCTTAATCCCACCAATACGGCAGGAAGAGCTGCAGCGCGCGCCGGCATATGGCTGCAAATCGCTGGATGGCTGCTTGTCGTAGTTGGTTACTTTTTCCTATCCCCACATCCCTAACCCGTGGCTCGTTGTGTGACTATGTTATGTTCTTATGTTTACATGTGCTTGTGTGCTGTTAGGGGCTTTTTTTCGTGTTACCATATTGTGCTCCTCAGGGAGCACAATCTGGTTGCTGGTTTTTTTTATCTCCTACTCTCTTCTCTCCCAATGTGTTACCATTTCTTGTCTAACTATGTAAATTTCCCCATTGTGGGACTTATAAAGAATTATCTTATCTTATCTTATTTTATCTTAACCTAACCCCTAATTACTCTAACCCTAACCTCAATAAATCTAATCTCAACCATAATCTAACCCCTAATTATTCTAACCCTAACCTCAATAAATTTAATCTTAACCATAACCTAACCCCTAATCACTCCAACCCTAACCTCAATAAATCTAATCTCAACCACAACCCAACCCCTAATTACTCTAACCCTAACCCTAACCATAACCATAACCCATAACCATAACCATAACCCTAACCCTAACCCTAACCCTAACCGACTTCTTTTATTTCACTATATTATAGTCATCTTTACAAAAACTACCTTCTTATTTACGATGCACACTCAACCCACTCACACAATAGAATCAAGCAAATCATTCATTACACAAACCTGACAAATAGATCAACAACTAATAAGAAGAAAACATACAAGCTGATCAAAAGCATCAGCAATCAGTGCTCAGTACATTCTTCATCAATCTCATCCCTGAACACGCTGGGCAGCACTGCCACAATATCATTTTACAAAACTTTAGATTCAGAAAAAATAGAAAGTATTAGGGGGGGTAACCCGGGGTTACTCGCACTTTCCTCATGTAAACCCGGGGGGTCCTTTACTCCAGGATCCAGTGGATACAGACGCGCCAAGTATTCGAACACATCTTAGTTGGGAACGAGTCATTAAACTCACATTAATCATTTCACGATGGATTTATTCACAAACCTTTCCGTTTTTATCACTCAGTCAATTCGGGGAGAGTGGGGACGGTTACCACAAGGGGCAGCTGCAACATTATTACTCACAATAATCACAATATTCATCAAAGGCTTGTTACAACATTAGTTAGAACATTATGGATGCAATGTTATGGATTCATAGAAAATACCTTAAACACACACACACACACACACACACACACACACACACAGTTTAGTAAGCTAAAATCATTTGTGGTTTAAATGTACTGTATATCATTTTATTGCTAGTAGTATTTTTACAGCCACATTCATGAGTGAAATCTGGAGTGAAATCCAGATGTGGATTTTATTCAAATCTTCTCTTTTATTATTTCAACAGCAGACAGAATATCCCTCCACATACAGGTAGTGACCATTATCTTCAAAAATTTACAAATGTCAAATAAAACAGTCGAACATTTAATACATGTTCTGCAACCTACTGTTCTCCATCTTATGCAGATGCTTTCATTAACATCTTATGTGATGCTCCCCACATTACAAATATCGAAGACAAATAGTCAGGCTCTGTCCATGATCACTGAAAATAAAACAATGCAACAACTTCGTTTCCTTGTCCTTATTCTTTAGTGACAACATTTATATTTATACACCCTTAGCACCGACACCCATCTTAAATTCAAGCAACTGAATTTATAGCCTTGTCTGTTTTAGATGCTCCACCTGAGGATCACACTTTGCACTTTGTTTCTCCACATGGACCTTGTATAATACATTTTATTTACACACAACTTCAAAGAAAGAGACAAAAATTGCATGTTATGATCAAACATAGCTTAATGTCTTCGAAATATTTCACATATTTGGTAAGACATTTTTACTGTTCTAAGTTGAGCTTTGGAGGTGGATGGTCCCTCATTTCATTCGGAACTACCCATCACATTCTGTTAGAGCACAGTCACACACATTATCATGGTAGATCAAATGAAATGCCATGCTCTATGTTCAACATATACTGTACCTCTGTAGGCCTCCCAGTATCATCCCACTCTGAGGCAGCAGAGATGGTTTCTTTATCGTCCTTCAACAGTGTGTTTTTTTTTTTTTTTTTTTTATTAAAGAACATTATTTATATTTATTAGGATCTATAGGAACATTTACATCACTAACAATTGCAGGAGGCTCAAAACCACTCCACCAATCACTGGAGAGATGCCAATAAAAAGGGTTCAGACTGCACCAATGCTGTTCTTAATATTACACAGTTTATGCACTACAGACTAATGATTTACATCTAATAAATATGCCTTGAACATAGACAGTTTTTGTGTTTCATTTTTATCTGCTGCCATGTGCATCTGATTACACTTGGATTACACCTAGATTGAGTAAATGAAAAAAAAAACGTTTAAAATCGAGACAAATATTACAACTGACATATTAAACAATTTTACCCTATCCTTCTCCTAAATGTTTAATTATGGTTACGTTTTTTTTATTAATTTAAACTCATTAATTTTTTTTGCCATTTGCGAGGTCCTTTTCCACTGCTATATTACTTTCACGTCTAAAACATTTTCAGGATCTGCACACGCAAACATTAAAAATAACACTTCTATTGGTGTCAAATATGACGGACTACTTTTTCTTTCATTCACATCCATGGTCAATCTATTTATCGCAACTCCATTGAGAATGCCTGTTTATAGTTAACCGTCAACGCGCTTCTGCTGGGTTCAATCTACTCAGACTTGAGTAATCTAACCCTGATCCGCTTTTGTGGATCCGAAAACTCTGGCTATGACATGGTGAGATAAGTCAACTCGCAGTTCAGGTTTAAGTTTGAAGTTTGTTAAACCCGCTTTCTGGAATATCACCCTGAGCTAATAATCATGGTATTTCAAAGTAAACTTGTTTCATTGCCCTTTTCTACAGCTGGTGAAAATGTACTTCTACATTAAAACACTACATGGGAGTACATGAAAACACAAAGCAAAACTATACTAATTACTAACCTAACTGTGCAAATTGCATATTTTTAAAATAACAATAGAAAGACAAATACAAATATAAAACTCTACATCACAAACATTTGGGACAGAATGGAAATGGTACAAACACATGCTTTGTTGGGTCAACTTCATTCAAATCAAGCAAAGGCTATTTCTTCACTATTTTTCAACCTGTAACAGAGTGAATGGCTTCTGACGTTACTGTGGGAATTACAAAGCACTTTCTTTGTATTTTCAGTAGTTTTCACTTTTAGGCTTATTGTGTGCACAGGTTATATCAGCGTTACAACAGATCTAACACGTCATTGTTTGAGTAGCACAGTGGGCTGAGTGCAGCACATGTAGTTCTCTCAGGTTCTAGGCCCTATGTTAAAATCCAGCTTAGGGTGAAACTAAAGTTACACTTTTTTCGACATTTTTTCACTGCCCCAACTACACCCGCCCACCCCCACATTTTATTATAATGAATACTGTAAGCCTGCAGTGAAATAAACCCAAATACACACCAACACACATAGAAACACAAAGCACTAAATGTATTAGCTGATACACACACACACACACACACACACACACACACACACACACACACACACACGTGGAGTGTTTTAATAATAGCAACACTGTACATTTACATTAGCAGAAGGAGTTTAGGAATCACTCCCCATGGGGATGTGTGATAGTTAAACATTACACAGCTGTAAATGAAGGGTGTGACTGTTTCAGGTGTATGCTATAGGGTGTATGATTACTCCACTATAGGACTATGGGACACTCCAGCCCGTTCGTAGATGTCTGGGAGGAAGGAATCGTACTCCGTGTTCCACACAATGGATCTCACATACGCCTCCTTATCCAGTGGCTCTGGGTACCGAAATGCCATTCCTTTACTGTACAGAAACTCCACCACCTAAACAAACACACACACTTTTTTTTTTTTTTGGGAACACATACCCTGTTAGCACTGATTGTGGGTGGACAGTTAGGAACACAAGGTGTATTTATCTTTCTTTAGTCAATCAGTAGATACTTTCTGATCACTAGACACTTTATATTTTTGGTTGGAGCGCTAGTTCCACTCACAGCACTGATAACAATGTGTTTAATTACATTTCCACAGCATGTATCTGTATGATGTACAAACTTTCCCAAACTGTTGCAAAAAACTTGGAAGCAATGGGTGTGACCTAAACACCTGAACTCAATAATTAGAAGGGATGTCAACATAATTTTACTCACATTGTGTGTATGTATAAACACAAATCTTATCCTCACAGCCATCTGTAAAGAAACCTCCCTAATGTTGGAAAGAGGAGGATAGAGACGACCCTGATTCTGATTCAGTTCCTCATCCGTCAACTGCTCTGCTAAGATCTGATACACACACACATATACAAACAGAGAGAGAGAGAGAGAGAGAGAGAGAGAGAGAGAGATAACATGATAACATGAGCTCCTGAAATATCAAACAGAGGAAGAAAACTTTAAAAAATGGATATAAGACTACAAACAACTTTCTCTTCTAATTTTTATTTATTTTTTTGACCTAATCCACCAAAAACATCAAAAATATAACCAAAGTTTCAACAAAGAGGACAAACTGAATGCGGAGTCTGGACTCCAGTGGACAACAGCAGGACAGATGAACAAGGAGAAAACGTCAAGGAGAGAACAAGAAAACGTTTGACACATAAGGACAAGATATACTAAAGCAAGGTATGCTGCATAGTTGAAGAACCTGCTTAAAATCTGTTTAAAAATCTTAAACTTTAAAACTATCTCAAACATAAGAATCCCTAGCTTGACTAGCTAGTAGTTAACACCTTGATCTACCCGAGGCTCCAGAAGTCCTCCCCACTTGAGCCTCAACAGCTGGAATACACAAAAACGTCTGTCACCATGGCAACCAGGCCTACCCAGAGCAGAGAGCTGGAGTACCCTGCTAAGTGTAAGAGTGCCCAGGCAAAAAAGAAACACAAGGAACAAGTTCTAGCAGAAAACCCTGACACCTTGTATGCAGACTTCATCCACCTGAATGGCAAGAAGATAAAAAACAACTTGATCTTCTACACTGCTGCTCTGTCTGCATGGAAATCTGCAATCTGTAAACACTACCAGTTTAATGTCAAGGAAGGCATTGGCAGAGGGGGAAGAATCACTGTGTGTGAAGATGGAAATTTGGACACTGACAATCCTGTACTCACAATAACCTACTACACCAAAGGCACAGTGTTAATCCAAGGAAACGAACTCAGCCTGGGCTCTTTTGAGGAGATCTTTTCCCAGCTAAAGTCTGAAGCAGAAATAGAGGGTGTAGGTGCTACTGTGAACAACGCAGACTGTGAGGAGGACAGCCAAGATACACCATTAACACTTTCCACCTCAACCCCACCCCCCTCCCCCTCAGAAAGACAGCTGAGAGAAAACCTCGCTTTGCTTGAACTGGACTTTTTTGAGTTTAAGGAATCTACACAGGCCAGACTTTCAGACAAGGCCACCAGCAACCCAATTCAGCAGCTGAGAGAGGAGTTCCAACAGCTAAAGAGAGAAAACCAGACCTGCATGACAGAATTTAGAGAAAGCCTGAAAGAGCTTCAACAGGAGAACCTCAGTCTACGGGTACAGTTGGCAAAACTTAAAGACAATGAGTTGATAAAAGAAAGGACCCTGACAAGGCAGATACAAGATCTGTCAGAAAAGCTCCAACAACTCAAACATTATGCCTTAACCTCCAGTAGCACACCCACCGACATACAAACAAATAAGAATCACACAAATGCACACAGTGCCACCCCAGACATGACTGGTGAACATACTGAAGTACTTACCCCCTCTAATTTATCATATATAAAAAATACAACAACGGAAAATGACAGTCAGACACCTCCAGCAGCAGAGTCCCCACCTACCCCTGAGACCATCACAACCAACACAACAGAACAGAGGCCACATGTAGTGATGTTAATGGACTCAAATGGAAAATTTCTGGATCCCCAGAAGCTTTTCCCTGGACACCAAGTGACAGCAAAGCGATGTAGCACCACTGACCAGGCACACCGGCTCCTGAACAAAGAAACCCTTGGCAAACCGCAGCACATCATCATCCATACAGGCACCAATGACCTCCATACACTGCATAGTAACACCGCTGAGGCAGTTCGAAGAATGGCCATGCGAGCAAGCAAGGAGTTCCCAGAGAGCCACATTGTCATCTCCACCCTGCTACCACGATCGGACACACCCCCACACATCATCTATAGCCTCAATTCTGAAATCAACAGAAGATGTACTGCTCTACCAAATGTATATCTGGCAAATCATCCCACCATCACCCTACATGTACGACGGACTCCATCTACACAAGGACAGTGTACGGATCTTTGCAAAGACCCTTAAAGATGTCACCTTGGGCCGCAACACCGCATCAACAAGACCAGGAATCCCCAGACCACCAGCACTGTACGCACCAAGGTATGAACATTTGTCACCTAGAAGGCATAGCAGACCTCAAGTCCCACCAGCCCCCCGGGCTACTACAATCTCCCCTACACCTGTGAAGCTCCCCACAGCCACAACATTACCTGCTGTACCACACCACACCACCGGGAAAGAAATGGAAAGAGAATCCACTAAGAAGAAGACTCCTGCACAAAAAAGGCCAAAGAGCTACGCTGCAGCAGTGACACAGCCTTCTCCTCCCCCAGCTAGAGCTTTGCCTTCTACTACAACGGAACTAGGAGAGATAAGAGAGATGCTCTACAACCTGTGTAATAGACTTCTTACAAAGTAAGCCCAAATATACAATCATGTTTGCACTATAACAATTTAGATATTTCCTCTGTTTTGTCCCACTAGACAAGCTGATCTAGATTTTTCTTTGATAAGTCACATATTTAATGCGCTCATTCCACATTAGTTGCTGGAACATTCAGGGTCTCCACTCTTCAATCTTCGGAGGGAAAAGTAGAGATCCTGACTTTCTAAAGAACATTGAGGATGTAGACATCCTTATTTTAACAGAAACATGGTGCCGTAAAGACACTCCTACCCACTGTCCCTCAGGATACTGTGAGATTATGATACCCTCACTCAAATTAAACACAGTCCACCGTGGACGAGATTCTGGAGGAATTTTAGTGTGGTATAGAACAGGCCTAGCCAACCACATCTCAATGGTAAAATTAGGGAAATCACATTGTTGGCTGAAACTCCATAAAAATATTGGCCTGTCGGCAACAAACATATACCTTTGTGCTGTCTACACTCCTCCAATAGAATCCCCATATTACGATGAGGAGTACCTAAACAACCTCCAAACAGAAATTACTCACTTTCAGGCCCAGAGTAATGTACTGTTATGTGGAGATTTTAATGCTCGAACAGGAACTGAGCCTGATTATATAGATCCACAGGGCAACAAACATGTGTTTGGCCAAGGCCTCCCGTACCCCACACCTAACCTCAAAAATAGAAACAACCTCGACAGCATTGTAAACACAGTTGGTAAAGAGTTAGTGCATCTCTGCCGAGCCTTAGGCCTGTACATACTTAATGGCAGGACCAGAGGGGACCCGAGATTCACATATTGTTCAAATCTGGGAGCTAGTGTAGTTGATTATGCAATCACTGACTTGGAACCCAGCACTATTAATGCATTCACTGTCAGGCAGCAATCTCCCCTATCAGACCATAACCAAATTAATGTATATCTTAAAATGTCAAACCAACCCAATCAGACAACAGCAGAGCCCAGTAAAATGTACCCGCTTCACAGGACCTTCAGATGGGCCCTGGACAGCCACGAAAACTTCACACATGCACTAAATTCATTTGTTATATCTAACAAAATTGATAACTTTAATAACACCACCTTTGAAAAAAACAAAAGCAATGTTAATCGCGCTGTCAAAGAAATCATCAGTATTTTCCAAAAAGCAGCAAATATGGCCGACCTCCAAAGGAAAAAAAGGAAAACAAAACAATTGGAGAACGAGAAATGGTTTGACCAAGAATGCAGAACTCTCAGAAAGGAATTAAGAAAACTATCAAACCCAAAACACAGACAGCCAGATGATCCAGATCTGAGAAGGAAATATTGTGAATGCCTAAAGCAATATAAAAAATCAGTTCAAGTGAAAAAAATAAACCATACAAACAAAACACTCAGAGAAATTGAAGACTCAATTCAACAAAATCAGTTCTGGGAAATGTGGAATAGTTTAGGCACAACCAAAACACAGCACCTACCTATAGAAAATGGAGAAATTTGGAAAACACATTTTGAACATCTTTACCAAGAAATCCCCCCAAATTGTCTAAATACCAACTATGAAGTGATCAAACGTAAATTACATCTACTAGAAAGTTCCATAAAAGACAATCAAAATCCCCTTGATTATCCTATAACACAAGAAGAATTGGCTCAACAACTTAAATCTTTAAAATCTAAAAAAGCCAGTGGCCCGGACAGCATCAGAACAGAAATGCTTAAAAGCAGCACTCCTGACCTGCAGAGGGCAGTGCTCAAACTATTTAACTTGGTCCTGAGCTCAGGATGTTTTCCTGACATCTGGTGCCAAGGACTTATTACCCCAATCCATAAGAGTGGAAACAAATTGGACCCTAACAATTTCAGAGGCATCTGTGTGAGCAGTAATCTGGGGAAAGTGTTTAATAGCATCTTAAACAACAGAATTCTCTCTTTCCTTAATGAACACAATGTCCTGAACAAAAATCAAATCGGCTTCCTACCAAACCACAGAACCACTGACCATATCTACACTCTCCACACCCTGATTAACAAACATGTACATCAATCCAAAAATGGAAAAATCTTGTATTCGAGTAACAAATGTGCTGTAAGAATTGGCGACAAACATACAGAATTCTTCACTCAGAAGAGAGGAGTGAAACAGGGCTGCAGTCTGAGTCCAACACTGTTTAATATCTATATAAATGAATTAGCGGTGCAGCTGGAACAGTCTGCAGCCCCCGGACTCACTCTGCAGGATGGGGAAGTAAAATTCCTGCTCTATGCAGACGACCTGGTGCTGCTGTCCCCCAGCGCACAGGGGCTACAGCAGCACCTGGACCTGCTGGAGCAGTACTGCCAGAACTGGGCCCTATCAGTAAATCTAAAAAAAAAAAACATTATGATCTTCCAAAAAAAACCTAGATGTCAGGAACACAGGCACTTGTTTACCCTGGGCAACACTGCCCTGGAGCACACAATGCAGTACACTTACCTTGGCCTCATCATTACTGCATCTGGGAGTTTCAGCATGGCAGTGAATGCACTAAAAGAAAAAGCTCGTAGAGCCCTGTACACAATCAGGAAAAGATTCTACAACATTGTCATTCCCACCTCAATTTGGAGTAAATTATTTGATAGCGTGATCCAGCCCATTGCACTGTACGGAAGTGAAGTATGGGGTCCACTCAATTTTCACAGTTATATTAAATGGGACAAACATCCAACAGAAACCCTGCACGCTGAATTCTGTAGAATGATTTTAAAAGTCCAGAGAAAAACACCAACCATCGCCTGCAGGGCAGAATTAGGCCGATTTCCTCTAATTATAAACATAGAAAAAAGATCTCTAAATTTCTGGATACACCTAAAGTCAAGTCCCAAAGAGTCACTACAGTTTAAAGCACTTCAGTGCCAGGAACTGACCGCTGAAAAGAGTGACCTCAGCCAGCTGGCCCTGAGACTCTCTGACCCCAAAACAGGCCTCACCACAGATAACAGCACTGTCCAACAGCTCATAGCAAATAGTAAGAACAGATATCTAGAACACTGGGAGAACCAAATCCAGTCTCACAGCAGACTAGAATGCTTTCGGGAAGTAAAAAGTGAGTACAAACTAGAACCGTATCTCACAGCAGTCAGAGATCCACAGCAGCGACAGATCCTGACCAAGTACCGACTCAGTAACCACAGTCTGGCCATCGAGACGGGCAGATACAAAAAGTCCTGGCTGCCCAGAGAGGAGAGACTGTGTGTTCACTGTGAGAGTGGAGAGGTGGAGACAGAGATGCACTTCCTTCTTCAATGCCAAAAATTCAAAACAACACGAGAAAACTTCACCGAAAGATTTAAACAACAAATCCAAAATTACCAAACACTCACAGAATTGGAAAAATTACAAAAAATTCTGGGAGGAGGGCACACTGCCCCCCTCGCCGCACAGTATGTGTCAGCGCTACACCGCCTGAGAGACAGTGGGTAACAGTTCTGTGTGTATATATACATTTGTGTAAAGTACAGGTATATACTGTCTGTATATCTTCCTGTAAATTTGCTAAAATACTTTTATTGTTTATTTTTATTTTATCTGTACTCACTTTTATTATTTATTGTTTTATTGTCATATATTGCTTCTTTTGTAATTCTGTTATTATCGTTGTAATGCTTTGGCAATATTGTATTTTTTTTTTTTTACATTCATGCCAATAAAGCTACTTTGAATCTTGAATCTTGAGAGAGAGAGAGAGAGAGAGAGAGAGAGAGAGAGAGAGAGAGAGAGAGAGAATTCTAAACAACAGCAAGGAATATGAGCTCCTGAAACTTTAAGCTTTTTTGTTGAGTTTTTGGACATATACGACGGTTAGCAGTAATCTAAACTCTAGCTGAATATATCAGGCACATTTAGAGCGATTTTTGGATCCATCAACTAAAAAGAAAAAGAAGAAATACAACTAACAAGTTTTACCTATCAACTCAGGCCCACTCAGTCAAATCAAAACAACAGAGACTGACTAACAGACAGAAGAAAAAAGTGGAGAAATCTGGAAAAAAAAAAAAAAAAATCACAGGAAAACAACAACCAATCAACAAACCAGGCTGAGTTGGCTAATAAGAAAGGGGGTAAGCTTGTTTTTGTGTATATTTTTGTGTATTTTAAACATTTATAAGGACTGTTAGCTGTAACTCAGACAGAATCTTCAACTGCCACCAACTGCCATTAGAATCTGTGTCAGTTTGAAAATGAACACAATACTGAGCCAGCAAACTGAGCACAGCCTCAGCTCTCTAACTATCAGCTACCCTGAAGAGGCCAACAGTGAGAGTAAAAAGAAAAAATACAAGGCAGAAATACTGAGAGAACACCCTGAGACACTCTGAGCTGATTTCACTCTGATCAATGGAAGAGAAGTTAAATCTGACCTGGTGTTCTACACTGATCACCCAGATATCTGGCACACTACTCTTCTAGCTGACCAGAGGAATTATAAAATGTGTGGAAACAAAACAATTAGACAGCTGTACCTTGACACCACACCTAAATTTAACGTAAATTTTTATAAAACTGGAACCATTATGATCCAGGGACCTGAAATACAACTTCAGAACTTTAAAAAGGACTTTCAAAGACTGAGGTCACTTGTTGAAAGAAACAAACCCATTCAGGCCCCTACATCCAGTGCTGTGCTGTCTACCTCACCCCCACACTCAGCTTCCAGCCCTCCTCTAGCAGCCTGTTCCAACACAGCCTCAACTACCACCAGCCCTGCAGCGCCCAGATCACCCGCTACAGTCAAGCGCATTCAGGACTGCCTCTCACTCCTAGAGATGGAGTTAATAGAGATGAAGGAAAATAAACTTCATGAGGAGGATTTTCTGCAGCAACTGAAAGCTGAAATGAACCAACACAAAATCGAGGCAAATGTGAAAATGGGACAGATAGAAGAAACTGTGAATCTGCTCCAGAGAGAAAATACGATTATCAAAACGGAAATAATAAGAATTAAAGAGGAACTGGAGCAGAAGGACAGACGGATCTCCACCCTCACAGACCAGCTGCTAAAGGTGACTACAAAACACCACACAGATGCCAACAGCAAACCTAACAGCAGCCAGAAAGAGTCGGAGCCCCGCCCCTCCAGTGCTACTCAGAGAGAGTCGGAGCTCCGCCCCTCCAGCGCTACACAGAATGAGTCGGAGCTCCGCCCCTCCAGCGCTACACAGAATGAGCCGGAGCCCCGCCCCTCCAGCGGTGCTCAGAAAGAACCCGAGCCCCGCCCCTCCAGCGCTACACAGAATGAGCCGGAACCCCGCCCCTCCAGTGGTGCTCAGAAAGAGTCTGAGCTCCGCCCCTCCAGCACCACACAAAAAGAACCAGAGCCCCGCCCCTCCAGTGGTGCGCAGAAACAACCCGAGCCCCGCCCCTCCAGCGCTACACAGAATGAGCCAGAGCTCCGCCCCTCCAGCGGTGCTCAGAATGAGTCGGGGCTCCGCCCATCTTCAGCCTCACTTTGTCCTCCTAAAACAGCCATTCTCATCGACTCTAATGGAAAATTTCTGAGACACAGGCAGGCAGATGTTCCCAACACACAGAGTGGGGAAATTCTGGTGTCCCACAACCCAGGCAGCACATAATCTGCTTCATCATACACAGATAGGTGCACCTGATAACATCATCATCCACACAGGAACAAACCAGCTTCACTCTTGTGGGAAAAGTCTGTCACTGATGGTGGTACAAATGGCTCAAAAAGCTCATAAAGAATTCACAAAAGCCAACATCACCATCTCTACCTTACTCCCACGACGAGACATTCCCTGTGAGATGATCAAGGACATTAATGATGCTATCAGCAGAGAATGTGCCAAGATCACGGGCATTACAATTGCCCATCACCCAGCGCTAACTCCAGAACACCTACATGACCATGTACATGTGGACAAAAACAACATCTGGATGTTAGCATATGATCTTGGAGGAGCCGTACAAAGCCCCGGGTTAATGACGCCTTATCCTCATGACATAAATCATAGGCCTAAGAGTACAGTGCAACCCAAGAGAGGCAGACCAAACAGAGCCACTCCCAGTAATGCAGGACACAGTAGAGCCACATCCAGCAACACAGCGCCCACCAAACCCCAGCGTCCCACTGCAGCATCGACCAGATCCCAGCATCTCACTGCAGCACCAACCAGATTCCAGCATCTCACTGCAGCACCAACCAGATTCCAGCATCTCACTGCAGCACCGACCAGATCCCAGCATCTCACTGCAGGATCCAGCAGATCCCAGCATCTCACTGCAGAATCCAGCAGATCCCGATGCATCACTGCAGCAGAGGCTCTACCACCAACCTGCCAACAACCCTCCTATGCACAGGTTGTATCTGGTATTAAACAACCAGACCATCCAGCCCTTGAGGAAGTGAGGCAGCTGCTCCAGCTCGTCTGCAGACTTGTTGGATAATTACACAAAACAATATATCCTTTTTATATTTATATACTTAATATACTTAATTAACTTAATTATTACTGTTGCTTTCTGTTGTATATGGCTAATAATCGATATTTAATAGTTTACTTAGAATGAAATCTCTTACAATCTCTTCCTGGAACATTCAAGGACTATATTCCTCAACATTTGGTTTTAAAACCACAAATTTAGATTTTTTAACATGCATTTCTGGCCAAGACGTTATCATACTAATTGAAACATGGTGTAAAGATAACACCAACACTCACTGTCCCCCAAATTACAGGGAAATTCTGCTGCCCTCTATAAAGGCAGCAGAATTTTTTCAGAATTATTGTTTTGGGCCTGTGGTAGCCTAGTGGGTAGGGCTTTGGGCTATCAACCGGAAGATTGGCGGTTCAAATCCAGGCTCTGCTATGTAGCCACTGTTGGGTCCTTGAGCAAGGCCCTTAACCCTGTCTGCTCCAGGGGCGCCGTAAGTTGGCTGACCCTGCGCTCTGACCCCAGCTTCCAACACCAGCTGGGATATGCGAAGAAAGAATTTCATTGTACTGTACATCTGTATATGTATATATGACAAATAAAGGATATCTTTCTCTTTCTTTCTTTCTTAAAACACAGCAATATAAAACATGGTAGAGACTCCGGGGGGGTTATAATATGGTATAAGGACAATTTATCATCATATTTGTCAGAAACCAAAAGACATTCAACACATATTTGGCTAAAATTAAATAAAAACATAATTGAATGTGAAAATTACTTGTACATATGTGCAGTTTACACCCCCCCTCTAGAGTCTCCGTACTATCAGGATTGTTTCTTTGAGAACCTTCAGCAGGAAATCAGACATTTTCAGGCCCAGGGGAATGTCATGCTTGTTGGAGATTTAAATGCCAGAACAGGCAATGAGAACGATATCATCGATTCTACTGGTAACAAATATATATTTAAACAAACATCCATCAACTTCAGCACTATCTGCTCTCAAAGAAACAGTCCTGACCACATCCTGAACAGGAATGGTAAAGAGCTAGTGCACCTCTGTCGATCCTCAGGTCTGTATATTCTTAACGGTAGGATCCGAGGGGACTCTTTAGGGAGGTTTACATACTGTTCAGCTCTTGGAGCTAGTGTAGTCGACTATGCGATCACTGACATGGACCCCTCCACTATTAGTGCATTCACTGTCAGACCACAACTCCCACTTTCTGATCACTGTCAAATCAATGTTTATCTTAAACGACTCAGTCAGCATCAAACCATGAAATATGAGCCCTGCAAAACATCCCAGTTAAACCGAACATTCAGATGGAATCATGACAGCGAAGCTAAATTTAAATCTGCTGTTGGTTCCTCAAAAATCATTAATCATATTAACAATTTTTTATCAGAATCATTTGAATTACTGTCACCTCATCTACAATCCATTCTATAATTAATTTAACTTTGGCCCCAATAAATATACTCTTGACCCTGACCCATTTTTAACCACCTCAACCATAAACAATATAACATTACTAATCGACTCAAAACATAATTCTAAAGGGAAATTCCAAAACAAATGAATGTCCTATGTAATACTAACCTAAATAAGAAATGGAATAATCTATCTTTTTTAATTTTATTACTTCTTTTCATAGTTACACAACCACAACAATAAACCACATCTTACCAGTGGCGATTTCTCTAAGACTGCAAGGAGCTCAGCTTCCCCTAAAATGTCCAAATTTAAATGGTCAAATATGTACAGTTGTGTTAACATTTCATTGACTACAAATGCGTTACAACACGTTCATCTCGAAGACGAGTTCGTTCAGAATCAGCTACTTATCATACATTCCCGGAGCGTCAATACATTTGCCCGCAGAAGCTAAGCGTCTCTTTACTTCTATGGGGCTGCATGGGTTTTTTTTTTCTTTGCTTCAAAGCTCGCAGGTCATTGGATTAATGCCACGATTTTGTACCGCCCCCGGACGCTGAGCGTGTCTGGGGGTGAATGGAGCTGTGGGCGGGTCTGGACGCAGAGCTTCTGCAAGATGATTGGAGGCTCAATTCCATTTAGATTGACAGCTATCACTGGAAGCTTCTTTCCCATCGTTGATTTTGCGAGTGAAGTCGAAAGACAAACTGCAACCCATTTCAGGCCATTTTCTTAAAAAGTATACTACTGAATACTGTAAGCCTGCGGGGTGTGCCACGAAAAAAGCATACAGAGGCTCTAATTGTGACAGAAACAAGTAGATTCCTTTTAATTACATTAATATAAATGTATATACATTTTTATCTAATATATTTATATACAGTGCCATCAGAAAGTATTCACACCACTTTTTACACATTTTGTTACGATACACACATATTCAAAATCCGATTTGAGTATAGTTTTTTGTTTGTCTGTTTGTTTTAAATCTACATGAAATAGCCCATAATGACAAAGTGAAAATATGTTTTCAGACATTTTTGTCAATCTTTTAAAAATTTTAACATTTCATATAATAGGTACATAAGTCTTCACACCCTTTGCTATAACACTCAAAATTGAGCTCAAGTGCATCCGGTTTACACTGATCATCCTTCAGATGCTTCTACAACTTCATTGGAGACCACCTGTGGTAGATTTAGTTTATTGAACATCATTTGGAATGCCACACACTTGTCTAGAAAAGAT
>NC_086013.1:127500-167500 GCF_030014385.1 Trichomycterus rosablanca
GCGAGCAACATAGAGGGCGTGGCGGACCAGACTCTCATCAGCGAGTCGGGAAAGCTGAACTTCCTGGTGAGTCTTCTGGAGAGTCTGAGGGAGGGAGGAAAGCGGACGCTCGTCTTCTCTCAGTCCAGGAAGATGCTGGACATCATCGAGCGCGTTCTGAACAACAGGAAGTTTAGCGTGCTCCGTGTGGACGGGACCGTCACTCAGCTCGTCGAGAGAGAGAGACGCATCGCGCTTTTCCAGACGGACGCACAATACTCTGTCTTCCTGTTGACCACACAGGTTGGCGGAGTCGGCCTCACCCTCACCGCTGCCAACAGGGTGGTGATCTTCGACCCCAGCTGGAATCCCGCCACTGACGCGCAGGCGGTGGATCGAGCGTATCGCATCGGACAGACCAGTGACGTCATCATCTACAGACTTATTACCTGTGGATCGGTGGAGGAGAAGATCTACAAACGCCAGGTCAGTGTGTCGGTCCTGATTTTCATTTTACATTTTCTGCATTTAGCAGACGCGACTTACAGAAGTGCTTCCATAGTAAACATTTCATTTCTCAAGTTTTAGTAAACAACAGTCAAAGAACACAAATCTGCTGAAACCTGTTAGAACCAAAGTGTTTTGTTTTTTTTATTAATGAAATGGAAAAAAAAATGTTAGTAAATAGGTATAGGTCAGCTTAAGTGTTTAGTAAAAAGGTGATGAAGGTTTTTAATAGTTTTTTAAAGACAGCAAGAGACTCAGATGTTCGGACAGACAGAGGAAGTTCATTCCACCACTTGGGTGCTAGAACAGAGAAGAGCCTTGATGCTCGTCTTCCTTTAGTCCTGGGTGGAGGCTCAAGTCGAGCGAGACTAGAGGCTCGGAGGTTGCGTGGTACAGAGCGGGGTTTGATTAGACCACGAAGGTAGCTTGGGGCTGGTCCATTTTTGGCTTTGTAGGCGAGCATCAGAGTTTTAAACTGAATGTGTGCAGCTACAGGAAGCCAGTGAAGAGAACGCAGCAGTGGGGTGATGTGGCAGTGTTTGGGCTGGTTAAAAACCAGACGGGCAGCTGCATTTTGAATGAGCTGCAAGGGTTTAATAGTGGACATGGGAGCTCCAGCCAGAAGGGAGTTGCAGTAGTCCAACCGTGAGATTATAAGTGATTGCACCAGAATCTGAGTAGCTTCCCTGGAGAGAAATGGTCGAATCTTCCTGATGTTGTACAGGAGGAACCGGCACGATCTTGTCATGTTGGCTATGTAAGGAGAGAAGGTCAGCTGGTTATCCAGGACAACACCAAGGCTTCTTACCTTATCAGATGGTCTGATCTGGGAGTCATCAAGAGAAATGACTAGGTCCTGGGTTGGAGACTGATCTCCAGGAATGAGCAACATCTCTGTCTTGCTGGGATTAAGTTTCAGATGATGAGCCGACATCCATTGTGAGATATCTCGCAGACATGCTGAGATGCAAGCTGAGACTTGTGTGTCTGAAGGAGGAATGATGAGTGTTTGACATGTTAGTTTCACTTTTACACCGTACGCCGCCAAAACGTCTCTGTGCTGTCGGTACGTCCCACAAAGCGCTGAGCTTTAAAACGGTTCACAATGCTGACGGATGCTTTATTCATGTACAGTCTGGTACGGGTTTCAGTGTAAAATCGGAACGCACTGCAGCAGGAAGATAAAAAAGGTGGGCGTGGCTTTCTTTTCAATTATTGGTTTAGTCAGCGTAGCATCAAATTTTATTAAAGAGCTACGAAGCTACAACCAGCCATTCCAGGATCAGGAAACATGAGGTCGCTCTCTATAACGCGAACCCGTTCTCACCGTGTCACAGCTCGCTAGTCGCCCAAGTTTAAAATTAAATAAAACCGTCAGAATTAGAATGTAGTGCATATGTGTGTATATATACTGTGTATATATAATTACCTCGCAGATTTGAGTAAAGCATAAATTATAGTAGATCATTTACTGGATCACAGCAGCTGAACTTTTTATGTTAAGTTTTAAACCCAACTGGTTCTGAAAAACAATTAAACAGAACATTAAACACTCAAGTATAAAATCAGCTTGTGGTTTAGCAGCGCAGTCAGGTGTGTTTATAACGGTAACCAGTTGAGATTATGATGAGCAGGAAAACTGTAAACAAGCTGCCTGGATCTGTGTTCCTGATCTGTTTCATCTCCAGAAATTCACCTACATCCACCAGTGCTTCCTTAATAAGAGTGTTAACTGAACCTGTGTGTGTGTGTGTGTGTGTGTGTGTGTGTGTGTGTGTGTGTGTGTGTGTGTGTGTGTGTGTGTGTGTGTGTGTGTGTAGGTTTTTAAAGACTCCCTGATCCGACAGACGACAGGTGATAAAAAGAACCCGTTCCGGTACTTTACAAAGCACGAACTGAAGGAACTCTTCACGCTGGAGGACACACGCTCCTCGTCCACTCAGCTGCAGCTACAGTCGCTCCACTCGTCCGTCTGCCGACCCGACCCCGAGCTACAGCGCCACCTCTCCACTCTGATGGACATGAACGTGTTCGGCGTGTCCCGTCACGACCTGCTGTTCTCCGGCGTGGAGGAGGAGGACGAGGACGCGGTGCAGGACGAGGAGACGCATTACATCCAGCAGCGGGTGCAGAAAGCGCAGGAACTCGTCCAGGCCGAGTCGCAGCTGCACAGCCTCATAAATGACAAGGTCAGTCAAAACACAGAACCTGCCTGGCTGCGACTGTCCCGCCAGCATGGAGTAGAGGAGCCTGTGTTCCCCTGCCGACCCCCCGACCCCCCCGTCGTGGTAGATCTGACCCAGTCCGGATCGGACGACCTGGAGCTGCTCAGCGCAGACGGAGCGATGGAGGTGAAGGACGAGGACGTGATCGATTTGTCGGCACTAACGAGCACGGACAAGGTGGAGATGTCAATCATGGAGAAATCAGACCAGGTGCTCTCTGACACCTCTCCTCTTAGCCACTCACGTTCATCTGTAGCCCTGATAGGGGCAGAGTCAGATTTGGTAGAAGCACAACAGGAAGTAGAATCAGATTGGCCTACAGTGCCTGGGAGGAGCTCAGCGTTATCGTTAGCCCTGACTGAGCCTGACCGCAGTTCACCTGAAGCTCTGACAGCGACAGAATCAGTCGAGAAAACCACTCTGATGGAGGCGGAGTCTGATTTTAAAGCTCAGATGGAGAAGTCTGATTGGTCCAAAGCCCTGACGGATGTGGAGTCAGATCTCTCTGACTCTCGGACGGCGGCGGATTCGCTCCAGGGAAACTTTAACCTGCAGCTGGAGGACAGTGCTGAGCTAATCTCAGGGTACGAGGAGGAGGAGGAGGAGCAAGAGGCGGAGTTAAGTGCAGGGGGAGGAGACTTTCAGCTGCAGATGGATATCACTGGAGAGAGGATGGAACTGAGTAACCATGACGACAGTGCTGTTCCCATCAGCCAACAGTCGTTGGTGAACACGCCAGCAGATGATTCAATTCTTCAGCCAATAAGGAGGAAGAAAAAAGCCCAGGTGATTGATGACAGTGATGAGGGGGAGGAGCCTGCAGAAGAGGAGGTGGAGAAACCGGTTTTAGCCAGCAGCCCATTGGTCGGCAGGTTCAGGAACCTTGGCTGTTCTACTCCCAAATCTATTCTAAACAGCAGCGCCACCAACAGGCGGAGCATGAACCTGTCGATTTCATCACGGCGCTCAATGGTGGAGTCACTGCTGCAGGACATGGAGGAGGAGGGTGAGGGCGTGGAGGAGGAGGAGGTGGGTGAGGAGCAGGAGGAGGACTGCAGCGCTGTAGGGACGGGGCTGAGTCTGGTATCCGAATCTCACGGAACAGCTGCTGATGAATCAGTGCTGGAGGAGGAGGAGCCAAGTGGAGAGACACTGAACTCAGATGAGGACCTTGAGGGGGAAGAGGAGGAGCTTGGACAGGAAGAGGAGGAGCTTGTGCAGGAAGAGGAGGAGCAGAGTTTCATTAATTACTCCACTGATGTTGAACTTGGCTCCAGTGAAACTGTGGATCAGTGTGCACCATCCAAAGTGCCCCTCCTAAAACCTACACCCGCTAAAACTGAGATCAAAGAAGCCGAGGAAACGTTTGAGTCACTGGTGCATTCTGGGAAACGTAGTTTGGCTGAAGGAAGGAAACGGGAAGCGCTGGATCTGTTCTTAAGGGCCATGGATATAAACGCAGGAGACTCTGAAATACAACTGCTCATCATCCAACTGTACCGAACACTGAGTCAACCCCGCACCTAACACACACACTCTCTCTAACACACTCACACACACACACACACACACACACTCTCACACACACACTCTCACACACATACACTCTCACACACACACATACTCTCTCACACACACACACACTCTCACACACATACACTCTCACACACACACACTCTCACACACATACACTCTCACACACACACCTTGACCATTATCCCACAAGTACAAGGCTCATTGAATGATCGTTTGAGTACTAGGACGGAGTGTATCAGGCTGCTGGTTTTTGTATCACACTGAAGTACAGAGCCCAGGAGCTGCAGTGTCCCAAATCACATTTAGATCCAATAATAATAAAAAGCTCCTGCAGGGACTGACTGATTCATTCTAACCAACGATATGATGAGTTTCATTACGAAAATAAAAGGAGTTAGAATAAAGTGAACAGATTTACTGATTTATAGGTACCTGCCACATCAACTGTCATGTAAACACATACACACACACGGAATGTGGAATTATTGTGCATGGATAAACAAAGCTGTAAACTTTTTGATTTGCTTTTTTATTTTTGTAATTGATCAGTTCTGTTCATGAAATAAATTGTTCAGATTCAAAACGTTTTGTGGAATTATTATTTTTTAAATAAAGTTATTAAGCACAATTAAATATTTATTAAATAAACAACAATTCATCTGATCATAACGATGCTGATCAGAAAAAATGTTTCAAGCATCATTAGCTTCAGGGGTGACGTGTAAAGAACCAGATTTAATAAACTATGGTGTTTTTATGTTAAGTTTTAAAATAAAGAGTAAATAATCATAAACTATTTTAAATAAATTTGTGCTGGATAAACGATATTTGATGTTTTATTGCTGTGTAGCTCCGTCCAGGCTGCAGTACAGCTGAGGTGGACCTGAACCATCAGCAGAACCTGCACTGTAGGGCACCAGGTTTAACATCCAATGGCATCTTAATGGGCATCCTGCCAGCTGGTACACATGAAGTTTACTCAGCATGTTTTGTGTTTTGGACATTTCTGGAAGCTGCTGATTCATCAGAATTTGTATCATCTAAGTTTTGATTTTAAGAATGAGGTGGAAATATTCTGCACTGCCGCCGTGGGCTCGCTCTAGCACGGAGAAGCATCGTAGCTCAGTTCTACTTTAACATAAGAGACGACTCCCCACAGTCTGTGGTGTTTTACTTACATTAAAGTGGTTTTAATTTTAACATTTAATATTCAAACCTATTACACACTTTATATATACAAATTTTCTCTCGTATTTCCAGCAGATTGAGGTTTCTAAAACGTTACCAAACACTGAACGTCCCTCGTTTTAACACCAGGAGTTTCTATGATCATAATATTTTAACTTTGTTCTCCAAATAATTTAGAATTTATTCCTAAAATCAAGGGTTTTTACTCATCTGTTTTATTTTACAGTGGTCCTAACATGTCGTCGTAGTAAACAGTGCCGCGCCCTTTTTAATGCTCATAAACCCCAGACCTGGAGAAGTTCCCAATTCCTACATTTATTTCAGACATGAACACCATCATTTTCTCTTACTAGATTCATCCCATTTTTATCACCTGCTTTATCCTGGTCAAGGTTCTACCAGGAACCGCTGGGCACAAGGCAGGAACACCCAGGGGGCAATGACTGACACCCCAGGGGACTTGAAGGAATCATTGTTGATGTGAAGCAAATTGTTTTGTTTGTGCAACAATGAAACTGGTGTAATGTAGTAAATGACGATCCGATGAGTGTGTTTCTGATGAGGTGAGTGATAATTATAGACTGTTATAGAATTAACACACCCTCACGTCTATGTTACATTCAGTACTTAATTGTCCTGCTAAACCAGTTCCCCAGCACACGCAACCTAACACACTCAGCTATCAACAGGGGCATAACATCACATTTTCGGCCCTGAACAAACTGCCTGTACCTTGACACACTACCAACCCCAACAAAGAGGCCCCCAACCGAGCCCCCACACCTTCAGTGGATCCCTCTGTCTCTCTAAAGGTCTTATACTGACAGATGAGCGTAAATAGACAAACTGATATTAGCGTTAATCCTGGTATTACACTCTTAGTACCCTATTTTATTTAAACATGTTTAATGTCATGCACGGTGGGTAGCACTGTCGCCTCACTGCAAGAAGGTCCTGGGTTCGATTACCCTGACCAGGATAAAGTGGTGGTAAAACAGACAGTAAATGAATATTTAATATTTAATGTTATTTTTACTGAACTGTTTAACAAATGGCGATTTGGAAGTTGAAACACTGATTAACCACAATTCCTTTCTCTGAACCCGCAGCTACATTCAAATCCATTTCACACGCTGAGGAGGATTCATATAAACATGCTGAGGAGGATTCGTGTTATTTATTATTAGCTTATAAACACGCTGAGGAGGATTCGTGTTATTTATTATTAGCGTATAAACACGCTGAGGAGGATTCGTGTTAATTATTAGCGTATAAACACGCAGAGGAGGATTTGTGTTATTTATTATTAGTGTATAAACTTGCTGAGGAGGATTCATGTTATTATTAGCGTATAAACTTGCTGAGGAGGATTCGTGTTATTTATTATTAGCGTATAAACACACTGAGGAGGATTCGTGTTAATTATTAGCGTATAAACACGCTGAGGAGGATTCGTGTTATATATTATTAGTTTATAAACATGCTGAGGAGGATTCGTGTTATTTATTATTAGTGTATAAACACGCTGAGAAGGATTCGTGTTATTTATAATTAGTGTATAAACATGCTAAGGAGGACTCGTGTTATTTATTATTAGCGTATAAACACGCTGAGGAGGATTCGTGTTATTTATTATTAGTGTATAAACACGCTGAGGAGGATTCGTGTTATTTATTATTAGCGTATAAACACACTGAGGAGGATTCGTGTTATTTATTATTAGTGTATAAACACGCTGAGGAGGATTCGTGTTATTTATTATTAGCGTATAAACACGCTGAGGAGGATTCGTGTTATTTATTATTAGTGTATAAACACGCTGAGGAGGATTCGTGTTATTTATTATTAGTGTATAAACACGCTGAGGAGGATTCGTGTTATTTATTATTAGTGTATAAACACGCTGAGGAGGATTTGTGTTATTTATTATTAGTTTATAAACACGCAGAGGAGGATTCGTGTTATTTATTATTAGCGTATAAACACACTGAGGAGGATTCGTGTTAATTATTAGCGTATAAACACGCTGAGGAGGATTCGTGTTATATATTATTAGTTTATAAACATGCTGAGGAGGATTCGTGTTATTTATTATTAGTGTATAAACATGCTAAGGAGGACTCGTGTTATTTATTATTAGCGTATAAACACACTGAGGAGGATTCGTGTTATTTATTATTAGCGTATAAACACACTGAGGAGGATTCGTGTTATTTATTATTAGCGTATAAACACGCTGAGGAGGATTCGTGTTATTTATTATTAGCTTATAAACACGCTGAGGAGGATTCGTGTTATTTATTATTAGTGTATAAACACGCTGAGGAGGATTCGTGTTATTTATTATTAGCTTATAAACACGCTGAGGAGGATTCGTGTTATTTATTATTAGCTTATAAACACGCTGAGGAGGATTCGTGTTATTTATTATTAGCGTATAAACACGCTGAGGAGGATTCGTGTTAATTATTAGCGTATAAACACGCAGAGGAGGATTTGTGTTATTTATTATTAGTGTATAAACTTGCTTTATTAATTTATTATTAGCGTATAAACACACTGAGGAGGATTCGTGTTAATTATTAGCGTATAAACACGCTGAGGAGGATTCGTGTTATATATTATTAGTTTATAAACATGCTGAGGAGGATTCGTGTTATTTATTATTAGTGTATAAACACGCTGAGAAGGATTCGTGTTATTTATTATTAGTGTATAAACATGCTAAGGAGGACTCGTGTTATTTATTATTAGCGTATAAACACACTGAGGAGGATTCGTGTTATTTATTATTAGCGTATAAACACACTGAGGAGGATTCGTGTTATTTATTATTAGCGTATAAACACGCTGAAAAGGATTCGTGTTATTTATTATTAGCGTATAAACACACTGAGGAGGATTCGTGTTAATTATTAGCGTATAAACACGCTGAGGAGGATTCGTGTTATATATTATTAGTTTATAAACATGCTGAGGAGGATTCGTGTTATTTATTATTAGTGTATAAACACGCTGAGGAGGATTCGTGTTATTTATTATTAGCGTATAAACACGCTGAGGAGGATTTGTGTTATTTATTATTAGTTTATAAACACGCAGAGGAGGATTTGTGTTATTTATTATTAGTTTATAAACATGCTGAGGAGGATTCGTGTTATTTATTATTAGTGTATAAACTTGCTGAGGAGGATTCGTGTTATTTATTATTAGCGTATAAACACACTGAGGAGGATTCGTGTTAATTATTAGCGTATAAACACGCTGAGGAGGATTCGTGTTATATATTATTAGTTTATAAACATGCTGAGGAGGATTCGTGTTATTTATTATTAGTGTATAAACATGCTAAGGAGGACTCGTGTTATTTATTATTAGCGTATAAACACACTGAGGAGGATTCGTGTTATTTATTATTAGCGTATAAACACACTGAGGAGGATTCGTGTTATTTATTATTAGCGTATAAACACGCTGAGGAGGATTCGTGTTATTTATTATTAGCTTATAAACACGCTGAGGAGGATTCGTGTTATTTATTATTAGTGTATAAACACGCTGAGGAGGATTCGTGTTATTTATTATTAGCTTATAAACACGCTGAGGAGGATTCGTGTTATTTATTATTAGCTTATAAACACGCTGAGGAGGATTCGTGTTATTTATTATTAGCGTATAAACACGCTGAGGAGGATTCGTGTTAATTATTAGCGTATAAACACGCAGAGGAGGATTTGTGTTATTTATTATTAGTGTATAAACTTGCTTTATTAATTTATTATTAGCGTATAAACACACTGAGGAGGATTCGTGTTAATTATTAGCGTATAAACACGCTGAGGAGGATTCGTGTTATATATTATTAGTTTATAAACATGCTGAGGAGGATTCGTGTTATTTATTATTAGTGTATAAACACGCTGAGAAGGATTCGTGTTATTTATTATTAGTGTATAAACATGCTAAGGAGGACTCGTGTTATTTATTATTAGCGTATAAACACACTGAGGAGGATTCGTGTTATTTATTATTAGCGTATAAACACACTGAGGAGGATTCGTGTTATTTATTATTAGCGTATAAACACGCTGAAAAGGATTCGTGTTATTTATTATTAGCGTATAAACACACTGAGGAGGATTCGTGTTAATTATTAGCGTATAAACACGCTGAGGAGGATTCGTGTTATATATTATTAGTTTATAAACATGCTGAGGAGGATTCGTGTTATTTATTATTAGTGTATAAACACGCTGAGAAGGATTCGTGTTATTTATTATTAGTGTATAAACATGCTAAGGAGGATTCGTGTTATTTATTATTAGCGTATAAACACACTGAGGAGGATTCGTGATTTTTATATTAGTGTATAAACACGCTGAGGAGGATTTGTGTTATTTATTATTAGCGTATAAACACGCTGAAAAGGATTCGTGTTATTTATTATTAGCTTATTGTCACACTGCTAGCATCTGTGTGCTCATATGTTTCACGCCCCTCTTCTCCGTGAGCACACTCACTCCTGCCATGCCTCACTCCTGATTGGTCCCCCTGAGCAATCAGCCCCAGCTGATCCTGAACAGGCTGGCAGGGGTTATTTTGGTTTGGTTTGGATTTGTTTCATGGTAACTCTGTCTGCTCTGTCTGCTCCTATTTAGCCTTTGTCTCAGTTTGTTAGCCCTTTGTGTGTTATCTCTGTGTTTAGCCTGTCTGTTAGCCTGTTAAGTCTGTTTAACCTGTTTAGTCTGTTTAACCTGTTTAGTCTGTTTCGTCTGTTTAGTCTTTGTTTGCCCTGTTAGTCTGTTTAGTCCTGTTCAGTCTGTTCAGCCCTGTTAGTCCGTTTAGTCCTTTTAGTCCTGTTCAGTCTGTTTAGCCCTGTTAGTCTGTTTAGTCCTGTTCAGTCTGTTTAGCCCTGTTAGTTCGTTTAGTCCTGTTCAGTCTGTTTAGCCCTGTTAGTCTGTTTAGTCCTGTTCAGTCTGTTTAGCCCTGTTAGTCTGTTTAGTCCTGTTTAGTCTGTTTCGTCTGTTTAGTCTTTGTTTGCCCTGTTAGTCTGTTTAGTCCTGTTCAGTCTGTTCAGCCCTGTTAGTCTGTTTAGTCCTTGTAATGATGTAAGGTACCCTGACACATTACCAACATGGACTGTAAAGTAAACACTCACCTGTTGTATTCTGGCACTGCTCACACTCACCAGTGGGGTCCTAAAAGAGTACTATGGGAAAACTCCCTAGCTTTACTTACCTGGGTGAGTCCATCCTCTGTAGAAGGGGAGGGGTGAAGAACCTGTAAAAGAAAAGAAATGTTAGATAAGCATATGCTGTAAATATTGGAAATGTTGTTACTGAATGGGTTTGAGTATTGTTTGTAACTCATAACATTTCGCCATATTTGATGCTCTGTGAACTAGATATGTATTTTTTTATATATTTTGTCTTTACCTGTATGAGGTATGGTATGATCCAGGGGAGGAGCTACCTGTTTAAATACAGCTCTGGAAGAGGGGTAAAGGGGTTCTTTTTCTTTCCTGGAGAAAAGGCTAAAAGCTATGCTAGGCCTGTGACTTGTATACCTCAATGAATGGGACTGAAGTGACTTTGCAGTCACAAGTCTGTTTCCTCTGGTGGTAGAGGTTGAGTTTTCTTATTTTTTTTCTTTCATAGCGCGCTTGTAAATATTTTGATTGTTGTGGCCAAAAATAAAGGTGACGGGGGGAAAAGAACAACTTCTGTGCTCCTGCTAATTCTTTTCAGTGCTTTCAACCATTCGCCCTACATTACCCATAAAGAGTGCCCTTTTCTACTTGTTTTGTGGTAGTCCGGGAACACGCTTTATCACAGTCCTGTTCAGTCTGTTTAGTCCTGTCTAGTTCTTGTTTAGCTTAGCATAGTTTCCGTTAGCCCTGTAGGTTTGTTTGTATTCCTTTGTTTTGTCTTTGTCTATCAATAAATCCTCTGTTTTCATTCATCTCTGCATTTGTGTCCGTCCCTCCTGTCTGTCTAGCCCACATACCGTTACACTTATAAACACGCTGAGGAGGATTCGTGTTATATATTATTAGTTTATAAACATGCTGAGGAGGATTCGTGTTATTTATTATTAGCGTATAAACACGCTGAGGAGGATTCGTGTTAATTATTAGCGTATAAACACGCAGAGGAGGATTTGTGTTATTTATTATTAGTGTATAAACATGCTGAGGAGGATTCGTGTTAATTATCATTAGCGTATAAACACGCTGAAAAGGATTCGTGTTATATATTATTAGTGTATAAACATGCTGAGGAGGATTCGTGTTAATTATCATTAGCGTATAAACACGCTGAAAAGGATTCGTGTTATTTATTATTAGCATATAAACATGCTGAGGAGGACACGTGTTATATATTATTAGTTTATAAACATGCTGAGGAGGATTCGTGTTATATATTATTAGTTTATAAACATGCTGAGGAGGATTCGTGTTATTTATTATTAGTGTATAAACACGCTGAGAAGGATTCGTGTTATTTATTATTAGTGTATAAACATGCTAAGGAGGACTTATGTTATTTATTATTAGCGTATAAACACACTGAGGAGGATTCGTGTTATTTATTATTAGCGTATAAACACGCTGAAAAGGATTCGTGTTATTTATTATTAGCGTATAAACACACTGAGGAGGATTCGTGTTATTTATTATTAGCGTATAAACACGCTGAGGAGGATTCGTGTTAATTATTGTTAGCGTATTAACACGCTGAGGAGGATTCGTGTTATTTATTATTAGCGTATAAACACGCTGAAAAGGATTCGTGTTATTTATTATTAGCGTATAAACACACTGAGGAGGATTCGTGTTATTTATTATTAGCGTATAAACACGCTGAGGAGGATTCGTGTTATTTATTATTAGCGTATAAACACGCTGAAAAGGATTCGTTTTATTTATTGTTAGCGTATTAACACGCTGAGGAGGATTCGTGTTATTTATTATTAGTGTATAAACATGCTGAGGAGGACTCGTATTATTTATCATTAGCGTATAAACACGCTGAAAAGGATTCGTGTTATTTATTATTAGCGTATAAACATGCTGAGGAGGATTCGTGTTATTTATTATTAGCGTATAAACATGCTGAGGAGGATACGTGTTATATATTATTAGTTTATAAACATGCTGAGGAGGATTCGTGTTATATATTATTAGTTTATAAACATGCTGAGGAGGATTCGTGTTATATATTATTAGCATATAAGATAGATAGATAGATTCTTTATTGATCCTTTGCAGGAAATTTCTTTGTTACAGCAGCTCAGACAACAGTCAACAACAACTTCTTGAATACATACAACATTAACTTACAGTGCAAAAACAAGCAATAAGATAAAAATGTACAGTATGGTACTATATACATGTAAACTTTTTATGGTGCATGCATAGCATACAGAAGTAAGTATTTCTTATAAATGATTTATTTGAATTATTGTGAACTGTTAAACAGTCTGATAGCAGTTATAAGAAAGGATTTTCTGTAACGTTCAGTCCTGCATTTAGGAGGAATCAGTCTGTGACTGAAGGTGCTCTGTCGAAACACCTCCACAGGGAGTGAAGTGGGTGTGAATGGTTTTTGATAATTGAGTTAAGCTTTGTGAGCATTCTTAACTCTGCTACCTGCTGAACTGAGTCCTGTTCAGACCCCACTATGGAGCTGGCCTTTTTGATCTGTTTGTTTATTCGGTTTGTGTCCATTGTTCTAGCACTCTCACCCCAGCAAACCACTCCAAAGAAAAGAGCACTGGCCACCACCGACTGATAAAAGGTGCACAAAAGGGGCCTGCTGATGTTAAAAGATTTCAGCCTTCTTAAGAAGTACAGTCTGCTCTGCCCCTTTTTTGTACACCGTCTCCATGTGTGTAGACCAGTCCAGCTTGTTGTCCAGCTGAACTCCAAGGTACCTGTAGCTGGGTACAAGTTCCACCTCAGTTCCTAGGATAGTAACTGGCTCAGGATCCCTCCTCCTCCTTCTAAAGTCCACCACCATTTCTTTGGTTTTTGTGATGTTTAGTTGTAGGTGGTTGTTGCTACACGCTGAATGAACGTAACGTAACATTAATAAATTATAGAATTAAACATAACAGTAACATTCTAAATAACCATGTGTATCATTAGCATCCACCAAATGTTCCTAACACAGAAAACTCTGGATCCACCACAACCCTGATCAGGTGAGATTAGCTGAAAATAAGTAAATTAATTTTTCTTCTCTGTTTGAGCTGAAGGTCGAGTCTCTCTCAGGACTGCAGCTATTTGCATGTCTGTGATGGTGACAGTGTGAACACTGAGCATTTACCTGGTCAGGATCTCTGCTCCGGATACTCTGGTGCAGCGTTGATGAGGTACAGGTACTACCTCCTAAAATTTGGGGTGGAGTCACTTACAGCCAACATGTTAATAACCTTCTCACTCTATCACTCCGTCACTCTGGCACTCGGTGTTTGTGAACAGATGAACAAACATGATGCGGTTAGGACCAAATATTTGTATTTTATTACTTGCTCTCCTCATTCTTCTACTGCTGGGGTACGTACATGTATTATTCTAATTATAATTAAACTAAACCATAGTTCATATTGTTGATATAATAATAATAATTATTATTATTATTATCGTTGTTGTTGTACCTGCATTATTGTGTAAAACATGGACAGTTTAGAGGAGAAAGTTAAAATGAAAGGGTTGAAACTGAATGAAATGCTGTCAGGCTGCCACACAGAGCTCCTCACAATATATATTCATGTACAGCAGACACACAATAAACTTGACTTACACACATTTATATACAATGTATAACATTTATATGTTTATGTGTATATATGTGAAGGATTTGGCTCAAATGTCTCTCAGTCTTCCTCCTGAGGATAAACACTTTGTACGATGGCTGACAGAGGTCTGGCTGAATGTTTCTCCGGCTGAATGTCATTTACATAAGCAGGGCAGGATCCTGTGTTAGCGTTCTCCAGAGTTTATACAGCACACTTCACACACACCGCTGAGATGCTGCTGGTCAGAACAGAACTCAGCCGTGTAGATCAAATAAAGACGAGGATCTTTCATACCTACAGAGAGGCTGCTCAGAGGAGCTCAGAGTCCATGAGGTTGTGGGTAAATCCTGGACGTGGAACCCTGTTCTTCAGGTGTTCCAGAGATGCACATAGATTGTGGTGCAGATCGTGTTACACCATCATTTGTGTGTTTCTGCTCCAGAACATAAAGAATCTTGTTTTTGTCCCCGCAGCAGACTCGTTGCAAACCTGTTGGCCAGGTTTCATAATGAGCTCTGATGTCTCATGACGCTACCATGTGTGAACAGGGTAAAGAATAGTGGGCTTAGGACACAGCCGTAGGGTATTCCGTTATTAAAGAGAAAAGTCCAGAATCCAGTTGGAGACCAAGGATTTTAAACCAAGTGTGTGAAGCAATAAAATAATAAATGAGATGAATTATCACTTACAGAGTGTGTTTGATTTATTTATAGTTTTATTTATTTGGTCAACGTCTCCTCCTGGTTCAGGTGAGTAACGCTCCTGAGTTTTGTTTTTATTTTCATTAATTACAGTAAAATTACATTAAAATAATTTATTCCATAATATTAAAATTCATAACTTAGATTAGAGATTTTTATTGCAGTTTGATCTTTATCTTAAATCTAATGGTCTTGTTAGGAGTCCGTTGTAGTTGATTACTTAAATTTCATGCTGTGGTATTTTATTTTATTATTTTATTTGTTTGTGCCTTTTTAAAACTGATTTCACCATATTATAGGAAACAGTCTTAAATATTACAAGAATATGTAAACACATTATTACAGGAAAGACAATTTATTTATTTATAGAACATAAAGGGGGAAATAAAAGCTAAAAAGATTTTTGATTTGTATTTTAGATTTATTTTTAAATAGTTTAATATCAGTGTTACAGAAAAATGTCTGGAGCCTCCAAGCTGACAGTGATGTAAAGCTCACTCTACTGTGGATAGTGTCGCTGTGACACTGAGCCCCAGTGTGCCACGCCCCCCTCTCAGTGAGCACACTCTGTCTCTGGCCACACCCCAGCTCATGATTGGTTCATGGACTAATTGTCTCCAGCTGCTTCCTTATTTAAGGAGGCAGCCTCTGTGGAGACAATGGGAACTATTTGACTACTATTTTGGTTTGTGTATGTTCTTTGTTTGGCTGGGCTATGGATTTTGTTTCTAGGTCTTGTTAAGTCATGCCCTGTCATGTTTCTAGGTCTTGTTAAGTCATGCCCTGTCATGTTTCTAGGTCTTGTTAAGTCATACTAGTCATGTTATGTTAGCTGTGTTTAGTTTTGTTTTGCCTTGTTAGTTTGTTTTGCCTCGTTTGCTTTGTTTTGCCTTGTTTGTCCTTAGTTATGAATAAATAAATATTAGTTTTGTATACATCTCTGCATGTGTGTCCGCCCCTTTTGTCTCGGTCCTTAGCCCCAGCGTGACAGTCGCCTGAAGTAACCGCTGTAAAAGTTTAATGTACAATTTAAATTAAACTCAGTAAACGTACGAATGATGATGAAGCTTCTACAGGAATTCGGTCACAAACCGATATGACGCTGATTTAAACTTTATTGTCTTTCATGTTTCAGTGCTGAAATTCACCTGGACAGCAGCAGGTGAGTTATATATGGGGAGCCACAGATCCCCCCCCAACCCCTTACCGAGACCTGAGACATAGCCAATCATAGACCCAACCCTGGATCCCAGCTAGCATTTATTTAGCATTTAGACCAATGAAAATAAAAATGAAGTCTTTGGTTCTGATTTGCTAAAATAATAATAAAAAACACGTCTTTTTCTTTCTTAAACTTTCTGATATTATTTCATTGCAACAACGAAACTGAATTTAAATCTAAAAATATTTGATTAAAATGATGATAAAAGTGAGTTCAGTGTCACTGAACCCAAAGTTCTGTTTTACAGAAACAACAAAAAAGATCCTAATGTGGTATTACAGATTCCTGAGGGGTAAGAGCACACACACACTCATTTATACACACACACACACACACTCATTTATACACACACACACACACACTCATTTATACACACACACACACACTTATACACACACACACACACACATTTATACACACACACACATTTATACACACACACACACACACACACACACACTCATTTATACACACACACACACACTCATTTATACACACACACACACTTGTACACACATACACTTGTACACACATACACACACAGATCTAAACTCTAACCGTTAGTTAGTTTTTATTTTATGTTTTAAAATTTATCAGTTAAAACGTGTTACTGCAGTCAGAGAACCAAACTCAAACTCCCACCATTCCAGATGTTATGGAAACATTCAGTGTGGCCGTGTTTAAGGCTTTTTGGTATGACACAAAGGAAGAGAATTTAAATGTTTTATGACTGTTTATCTAAATAAAATCAAACAAATAATTCTGAGAGACCAAAACACAGTAACAGCAGCCATCAGAAAGGGGGCAAATACTTTTTACACCACTGTATTTATGTATGTATGTATTTCTGTATATACATCTGTAAATGTAAAGAGTTTTAAATAATGACATTAAATTTATCACTCATTTATTCAAACTTTTTTCAGGACTTTATATAATCAGCCCAGTGTGACGAATATGTGAGTAACTACAAATTTCACCTGTGAGAGGTCGTGTGTGTGTGAGAGACCGCGTGTGTGTGAGAGACCGTGTGTGTGTGTGAGAGACCACGTGTGTGTGAGAGACCGCGTGTGTGTGAAAAACCGTGTGTGTGTGTGTGAAAGACCGCGCGTGTGTGTGTGTGAGACCGCGTGTGTGTGTGTGTGAGACCGCGTGTGTGAGACCGCGTGTGTGAGACCGCGTGTGTGAGACCGCGTGTGTGTGTGAGAGACCGTGTGTGTGTGTGTGTGTGTGAGAGACCATGTGTGTGAGAGACCATGTGTGTGAGAGACCACGTGTGTGTGAGACCACGTGTGTGTGAGAGACCATGTGTGTTAGACCACGTGTGTGCGTGAGAGACCGCGTGTGTGTGACAGACTGCGTGTGAGAGACCGCGTGTGTGTGAGATATCGTGTGTGTGTGTGAGACCGTGTGTGTGAGAGACCGCGTGTGTGTGTGAGACCGCGTGTGTGTGTGAGACCGCGTGTGTGTGTGAGAGATACCGTGTGTGTGTGTGAGACCGCGCGTGTGTGTGTGTGTGTGTGTGTGAGACCGCGCGTGTGTGTGTGTGTGTGAGACCGCGCGTGTGTGTGTGTGTGTGAGACCGCGCGTGTGTGTGTGTGTGTGTGTGTGTGTGAGACCGCGTGTGTGTGTGAGAGACCATGTGTGTGAGAGACCACGTGTGTGTGAGACCACGTGTGTGTGAGAGACCATGTGTGTGTTAGACCACGTGTGTGCGTGAGAGACCGCGTGTGTGTGACAGACTGCGTGTGAGAGACCGCGTGTGCGTGTGAGAGACCGCGTGTGTGTGAGATATCGTGTGTGTGTGTGAGATATCGTGTGTGTGAGAGACCGTGTGTGTGAGAGACCGTGTGTGTGAGACCGTGTGTGAGACCGTGTGTGTGAGAGACCGTGTGTGTGAGACCGTGTGTGTGAGACCGTGTGTGTGAGAGACCGCGTGTGTGTGTGAGAGACCGCGTGTGCGTGTGAGAGACCGCGTGTGCGTGTGAGATGTCGCGTGTGAGATGTCGCGTGTGCGTGTGAGACCGCGTGTGCGTGTGAGACCGCGTGTGCGTGTGAGACCGTGTGTGTGTGAGACCGCGTGTGTGTGTGAGACCGCGTGTGTGTGAGACCGCGTGTGTGTGTGAGACCGCGTGTGTGTGTGAGAGACCGTGTGTGTGAGAGACCGTGTGCGTGTGTGTGAGACCGTGTGCGTGTGAGACCGTGTGTGTGTGAGACCGTGTGTGTGAGACCGTGTGCGTGCGTGTGTGAGAGAGAGACCGTGTGTGTGTGTGTGTGTGTGTGTGTGTGTGTGTGTGTGTGTGTGTGTGTGTGTGTGTGTGTGAGAGAGATCGTGTGTGTGTGAGACTGTGTGTGTGAGAGACCGTGTGTGTGAGAGAGACTGTGTGTGTGAGTGTGTGTGTGAGAGAGACCGTGTGCGTGTGTGTGTGAGACCGTGTGCCTGTGTCTGTGAGAGACCGTGTGTGTTAGAGACTGTGTGTGTGTGTGTGTGTGTGTGTGTGTGTGTGTGTGTGTGTGTGTGTGTGTGTGTGTGTGTGAGAGAGACCGTGTGTGTGTGTGTGAGACCGTGTGTGTGTGTGAGACCGCGTGTGTGTTTGAGACCACGTGTGTGTTTGAGACCGCGTGTGTGTGTGAGAGAGACCGCGTGTGTGTGTGAGAGAGACCGCGTGTGTGTGTGTGTGTGTGTGTGTGTGTGTGTGTGTGTGTGTGTGTGTGAGAGAGAGACCGTGTGTGAGAGAGAGAGAGAGAGAGAGAGAGAGAGAGAGAGAGAGAGAGAGAGAGAGAGAGAGTTTGATAGTGATGGTGAGAGACAATGATAGTGTGTGAGTAAGTTTGGTGGTGCATGCAAGAGGATATGATAGTGCATAAGAGAGAATGCAGCCAAGAATTATGAGAGTGTGTGTGTGCGTGCGTGCGTGTGTGTATATGTGTGCGTGCGTGTGTGCGTGCATGTGTGTATTTTAGACGGCCAGATGTTGTCACGACAACCCCATGGTTAGCTCCAATCGTTTGGGACGGCACATTCGATCAGACAGTGATGGACGCCATTTACAAACAACAAAACATCACAGTGGCAACCACCGTATTTGCTTTGGGCAAGTAGGTCATCACCGTTACCGTTACTTCACTCATACCGCGTCGTTACAGTCAGACTACATGTTTCAGTCGTTTACATGGACCTGCGTTTCTGTTCCATTATTTATGTTATTTCAGTAATAGTTGACATAAATGTAAATAATGTAAATAATTGAACTTCCTGCAGGTACGTTGACTTCCTGAAGGACTTTTTGGAGACGGCAGAGAAGAACTTTTTTCTGCATTACAACGTTCATTATTACGTGTTTACAGATCGGCCGGACGATGTTCCAGCGGTGACTCTAAGTCCGGGACGTAAGCTGACTGTTCTAAAAACGGCGAGCTCAGACCGCTGGCAGGAAATCACGCTGAGGAGGATGGAGATGATCGAGAAGCTGATCGAGGAACACCTCATTCACAAAGCCGAGTACATATTCAGTCTTGACGTGGACTGCAAGTTCTATGGCCCCTGGGGGGCGGAGTCTTTGGGTGACATCGTCGCCACTCTGCACCCTGGGTATTACGGAGAATCGCGAAACAAATTTCCATACGAGCGGCGGCCTGAATCGCAGGCCTACATCCGGCAAGAAGAGGGGGACTACTACTATGGGGGTGCAGTGATCGGGGGGCGCGTGGACAGGGTGCTCAAACTCACCAAGACGTGTCGCAAACAGTTGGACGTGGACCGAGAAAATAAAATCGAGGCGGTGTGGCAAGAGGAGTCTCATTTAAACAAGTACTTCCTGTACAACAAACCCAGCAAGGTGCTCTCACCTGAGTACCTGTGGCAGGACTTCAAAGCAAAACCCCCCAACATAAAAGTGATCCGTTTCTCTCAGGTCATCAAGAACTATGCACAGGTTCGACCCAACCCCTGATGCACTTCTCACAATCAGACCGTAGCAGGGTTATGGTTAGGGTTAGGGGTAGGGTTCCCTCGATATTTCACACTTTTTATCTCGTTAAGCTCGTTATCCGCTGTGGGTTCCGGGTTCAGTTAAACATTTTAAGCTGTAACACACCACACCTTCCTCCACCATCCAGACTGCTCCCTAATAAACACCCTGGTGCATTCCAGTCACCCCGTAGTTCCCTGTGTAGTCGACTACATTCCAGTTCGTGGTAGTCTTGAGTGCTGGAGTTAAAGACAACTGGATTTTAGGTTCCTGACTCCCCATCAGCCTTTCAAATGAGAGGCGAAACGTCTTCAAAAACCTAAAGGACGTCCAGTAGCATTTAACTCGAGACTACTTGGGGAATTCGTCTATTTTAAGTAAGATTCCAAACTGTAGGAAGTAAAGTCGTTCAACTGGAAAGGACGTTCAGACTGTAGGGTGTTGTGAGTTACGCTTCATCACTAAACAAAAAGTCGACGGTAAAATTTACCCATCAGTCACAGGCGTGTCTCGCTGGTTATCTAAGAGTAGTGACCGATACGAGCAGGTTTACGTCAAACTAACGTTTCATTAATCTTATAAATAATGTAACAAACGAATCTGTTCAGTTCTCCTGATACTTTCTGTTCCACTGAATCTAATTTGTCATAACCAGTAATCCTGTGTTAAAGCTCAGACTGTTCTCCACCCTCCTGTTACTACTTTACTCTAGTGCTTGAGAGTAAAATACTACCCAAATTTAATGTAAATGGTTGTTACTCTTGAGTTTGAAAAGTTTACCTGCAATACGTCAGTCATACGTACAGCAGACACCACACCCCGTCACTTCTGAGCTTCACATAACTAACACCTAACTAACTTCTGCTCTTGTGAGTGCAGACCGAGTCTTCAACAATATCAGAGCGAGAGAGGAAAATGGGATGAACTGAAGGATGGAGCTGTAGTTCAGAATGGCTGGAGGGGTGTAAAGTTTCACTAAAGGGGTGAAGTGAAGCAACGAGCGTGTTGATATGGATCACTGGCTGGTGTGGGAGGAGTTTTCAGTCATGGATGTTGATGAATTATGAGATGTGGTCCATGTGTAACATGATCTTTCCTTTTTTTTTTTGTATCTGTTGGTCCTGGATATTGTAAAGTTGCTTTGAGACAATGTCTATTGTAAAAAGCGCTATATAAATAAAGTTGACTTGAATCTGGTGCTTTTTCCACTCATGACGGTCACACAGAAACATTCATACGTGATCTTTAGACTCAGATGTCGTTTGGGTAGTGATTGATAAAAACCGTTGTGTCAAATATTGTTCCAGTCGGGGTCAGTTACATCTGATTCTCTGTGATTAAATGTGGTCCTAATTTAGGAAAATATATATATTCTAATCTCTCCTTTTTAAAACCGGGTGTACGACACGTGAGCTTGGTGAGTTTAGTGCAGGGTTTAATGCAGGATAGCAAGAGTTTTGGGTTTTTATGAAGCTCAGTTTTCCTATCGTACTTGTCATGGTTTTCATGGTTGTACTTTAAATACTTTTAAATAAAACTGGAAATAAACACTTGATTTATGATTTTTTACTTTACATCACTTATTATTGTTTGTTTATTAGGATTTTAATGTGATGTTTTACACTTCCAATAGGACAGGTAGTTACTGCTTACACAAGATTCATCAGTTCAAGTTTAATATCAAACACAGTCATGAACTATTTAGTGTCTCCAGTTCACCTCACATGCCTTTGTACTGTGGGAGGAAACCGGAGCTCCAGGAGGAAACCCACGTGGACACGGAGAACATGCAAACTCCACACAGAAATAAATAAGGATACATTTAAATCATAAACTTTTCTTCCTGACCTTTGCAGTAGTTTTTTACTGGGCACAGTCAACCTAACCATATTTATATGGGCTCAGATAAAGATAAATTATATTACAGAACTTTTTACACCTCATTCATTCATGGTCAAGCTGTTATCCTTAATGAAGAACACTTCTCACCCACTGTATGAGACTGTGGCAGCACTGGGCAGCTCCTTCAGCGACAGGCTTCTTCACCTGTGTTGCTCAAAGGAGAGATACAGCAGCTCCTTTCTTCCTTCTGCTATCAGACTATATAACCAGCACCGCCCCAAGCACAGACATTCATCTCCATCACAATAATTATATGGTTTTATTTCTGCACTCATTTAAAATGAACCTGAACCATGTTCAATACCTTTTAAAAATAGTGCAATATTTGTTAAACTTTTAAACTGTTCAACTATTTTTTTGTAAATTTATATATCTTTTATATAACTTTACATTTTTATTTTTTTTATATATGTATAAACATTTATACATCTCAATATTCTTGAAAGCTGCTGTAACGCTGTTAATTCGGGGTATTAAAAGTGTCAGTGTTTTAACTGTAGTTCTACCAATGACCACAAGGTGGGGAAATCCCTCCACCAGCCAGTGGAACTTTCGGTTTTACAAAGGCCTGTCGATGTTTAAATACATCATATTGTACAATAATGTACAATACAATAACTCATCATGAAGCTTAAATTAACCTGAACTAATAACAATAATAATAATAATAATAACTTTGTTGTTATTTTCTACAATTTTTCTTATTATCAATAAGCAGTGAGTGCTGCATAGTGAGTAGGTACACCCCATCAATGCCGTAATTGGGACAAACATCCATTAGAGACCCTGAACACAGAGTTCTGTAAAAGTACACAGACACACCACTAACACACCACCGACAAACCACGACACACCACGAACACACACCGACACACCACGAACACACACCGACACACCACGAACACACACCGACACACCACGAACACACACCGACACACCACCGACACACCACCGACACACACCACCGACACAAAAAGATACACCACCGACACACACAGACACACCACCGACACACCGACACACCGCCGACACACAGAGACACCACCGACACACACCACCGACACAAAAAGATACACCACCGACACACCACCGACACACCACCGACACACAGAGACACCACCGACACACACAGACACACCACTAACACACACACCACTAACACACCCATACATTACTAACACACACAGACACACCACTAACACACACCCATACACCACTAACACACACCCATACATTACTACACCGACACACCACTCACACACCGACACACCACTAACACACACCGACACACCACTAACACACCCAGACACACCACTAACACACCCAGACACACCACTAACACACCCATACATTACTAACACACACAGACACACCACTAACACACACAGACACACCACTAACACACACCCATACATTACTAACACACACAGATACACCACTAACACACAGATACACCACTAACACACACAGATACACCACTAACACACACAGACACACCACTAACACACACCCATACATTACTAACACACACAGATACACCACTAACACACAGATACACCACTAACACACACAGATACACCACTAACACACCCAGACACACCACTAACACACCCATACATTACTAACACACACAGACACACCACTAACACACACCCATACATTACTAACACACACAGATACACCACTAACACAGACACACCACTAACAGACACACCACTAATACACACAGACACACCACTAACACACAGACACACCACTAACACACACCCATACATTACTAACACACACAGACACACCACTAACACACAGATACACCACTAACACACAGATACACCACTAACGCACACAGACACACCACTAACGCACACAGACACACCACTAACAAACACAGACACACCACTAACACACACCCATACACCACTAACACACACCCATACACCACTAACACACAGACACACCACTAACACACAGACACACCACTAACACACAGATACACCACTAACACAGACACACCACTAACGCACACAGACACACCACTAACACACAGACACACCACTAACACACACCCATACACCACTAACACACACCCATACACCACTAACACACAGACACACCACTAACACACAGACACACCACTAACACACAGACACACCACTAACACACAGACACACCACTAATACACAGATACACCACTAACACAGACACACCACTAACGCACACAGACACACCACTAACGCACACAGACACACCACTAACAAACACAGACACACCACTAACACACAGACACACCACTAAAACACACCCATACACCACTAACACACACCCATACACCACTAACACACACAGATACACCACTAACACACACACACCACTAACACACAGACACACCACTAATACACAGATACACCACTAACACACACACACCACTAACGCACACAGACACTAATAACACACACAGATACACCACTAATACACAGATACACCACTAACACACAGACACACCACTAACACACCCATACATTACTAACACACACAGACACAGACACACCACTAACACACACAGACACACCACTAACACACACACAGACACACAGACACACCACACACACACATAACACACACAGACACACCACTAACACACACACACCACTAACACACACAGACACACCACTAACACACACAGACACACAGACACACCACTAACACACACAGACACACCACTAACACACAGACACACCACTAACACACACCACTAACACACACAGACACACCACTAACACACACAGACACACAGACACACCACTAACACACACAGACACACCACTAACACACAGACACACCACTAACACACAGATACACCACTAATACACAGACACACCACTAACACACACACACACCACTAACACATAGACACCACTAACACACACCACTAACACACGCCGATACACCACTAACACACACACCACTAACGCACACACACACCACTAACGCACAGACACTAATAACACAGACACACCACTAACACACAGACACACCACTAACACACAGACACACCACTAACACAGACACACCACTAACAGACACACGCCGATACACCACTAACACACACACCACTAACACACACAGACACTAACACACACAGACACTAATAACACAGACACACCACTAACACACACAGACACAGCACTAACACACACCGATACACCACTAACACACCCATACATTACTAACACAGACACACCACTAACACACCCCCATACATTACTAACACAGACACACCACTAACACAGACACACCACTAACACACACCGATACACCACTAACACACCCATACATTACTAACAGACACAGACACACCACTAACACACCCATACATTACTAACACAGACACACCACTAACACACAAAGATACACCACTAACAAACACAGACACACCACTAACACACACCCATACATTACTAACACACACAGATACACCACTAACACACAGACACTAATAACACACGCAGACACACCACTAACCCACGCTAGTCAGAATAAACAATTAGAATAAACCAAATTACACAAAAACTTAGAACTAAATATCTGAATTATTGGGAAATTGAAACTAAAACTCAGAGTAAAATGCAGTTATTTATTATTTGTTGTTATTTGGCCCTAAACAGACACTACAGTCCAGCAGATTATCTGAGCACAGTATCCGACCCTAAATTAAGAAACACCCTGACGAGTGTGGTGGAAAAAATGAAGACTGGATTATAAGTAGAAAAAGAGATTTATTCTTGTCTGCAGAGAAGGATCACACCGACAAGCCTCTCATAGAAAACTGAGCAGTGTGATCTAGAACAAAGGTACAGTTTCTCTTATATACATGGAGACAATTGTCCTTGTGTGACAGTGGGAAAGTTCACACATTGGCAAATAGTAACAGATGTTATTAAGGTAATAAACAGGAACTGTTTGAATTCAACTACTACGGGATCTGTAAGTCGTAAAACCGTGAGCAACAGGATTTGTAGGTCACTCCATTGCGATTGTGACGGAGTGGTGGACGTAATTAGTTAAAGTTTAGTGGTGGTTTAGTTTAAAGTTGCTCGACAACGCCACCTAGAGGAATTTCACCCCTAGGAAATATTTATACTGTATAACAGGCACTTAAGGCCCAGAAAGAAAGACACCCAGGTTCGAACACACTTAGAGACCAGAGACGTACTTCCAACACTTAATAAATTGTATTAACAATTGTTTGCAACCAATAATAATTACTAACTCAAGAGGCAAAGGACACTTATCTCTCTTGGGTGTCACACAATGAGGTAAGCACAGAGTCCTAGTCTCTTACAGCCCCCTTACACCACACAAACAAGACAAAAATAGAAAATACACATACAATACTACAGTACAATAAACCATAAGTCAAAATAAACATGGAAACGGAAACATGAATATGGAAACAATCATATAAACAAAATATTTATACAAAACAATAACTCAAATACGATTCAGGCAAAACAATAATGTAAACAAAAATGACAGTCTGACCAAACAGTAGTTTAGCAAGACCCAATGCAGGCAAAACAGTCGATCAGGCAAAACAGTCGATCCAGACAGAACAATAGTTCCAGCAGAACACCAATAAGGCAAAACAGCAGCACTCAGGAAACTGGAACCAAGCCAGCACGATCCAGGCTAAAAGACCTATAAAATACACAACACTTAAAATGATCGACTCACACGATGACCAATTTAAAAATAAATCATATACCTACCAGGATACAGCAATGCAGTTTTCCGCGCAGTGAAAGTCAGAGTACAGACCAGCGGGCACAACAGCTACCGTAGTCCCAGTAGTGTAATGTAGCCGCTATTTTCACTCGACTGAAGGCGAAACACGCCAACAGAAACGCAGAGAAAACCCGCAACATAGCACCGGTACTACAAACACAAGCCCACATGGCTTTTAATCGTTAAGAAGCGATTCACCGGGAGACACGAAACCAAACTCGTCCATGCCGGCACGGACATCAGATGCCCCGGAAGAGGAAGCAGCAGGAAGTGCACCACAGGTAGCCAACCAATGCCCATACTTATAGCATGGGAAAGGACTGCCCAGCAATTTAAAGGTACCTACAAATCATCCTCAGCTGGAGAGCAATTTAGATGAAATCAACACAAAACCCCATCCTGCTACACAAGCAATGCGTTCTTTGTTATGCATTAATTAACATTTTCCTTTACACGAGGTACAGACTGAGCACACACGACCTGGCCGTGGAGACGGGGCGACACACCCGGTCCTGGCTGCCCCGGGAGGAGAGGTCGTGTCAGCACTGCACTCTCAGTACAGTAGAGACGGAGCTGCACTTCCTCACCCGGTGTACCAAGTACCACCACGTCCGCTCCCAATTCTTCCCTAAATTTAACAACATCATCCCCAACTTCACCTCCCTCCCAGACCCCGACAAACTGCCCCACCTACTGGGGGAGCACAGAGAGAGCTGCACACTAGCAGCACTCTATACACACACCTGTCACCAGGTGAGGGACAGTGGGTGACCATGTCTCATACACACATACAGTGTATCACAAAAGTGAGTACACCCCTCACATTTCTGCAGATATTTAAGTATATCTTTTCATGGGACAACACTGACAAAATTACACTTTGACACAATGAAAAGTAGTCTGTGTGCAGCTTATATAACAGTGTAAATTTATTCTTCCCTCAAAATAACTCAGTATACAGCCATTAATGTGTAAACCACCGGCAACAAAAGTGAGTACACCCCTTAGTGAAAGTTCCTGAAGTGTCAATATTTTGTGTGGCCACCATTATTTCCCAGAACTGCCTTAACTTTCCTGGGCATGGAGTTTACCAGAGCTTCACAGGTTGCCACTGGAATGCTTTTCCACTCCTCCATGACGACATCACGGAGCTGGCGGATATTCGAGACTTTGCGCTCCTCCACCTTCCGCTTGAGGATGCCCCAAAGATGTTCTATTGGGTTTAGGTCTGGAGACATGCTTGGCCAGTCCATCACCTTTACCCTCAGCCTCTTCAATAAAGCAGTGGTCGTCTTAGAGGTGTGTTTGGGGTCATTATCATGCTGGAACACTGCCCTGCGACCCAGTTTCCGGAGGGAGGGGATCATGCTCTGCTTCAGTATTTCACAGTACATATTGGAGTTCATGTGTCCCTCAATGAAATGTAACTCCCCAACACCTGCTGCACTCATGCAGCCCCAGACCATGGCATTCCCACCACCATGCTTGACTGTAGGCATGACACACTTATCTTTGTACTCCTCACCTGATTGCCGCCACACATGCTTGAGACCATCTGAACCAAACAAATTAATCTTGGTCTCATCAGACCATACAACATGGTTTTAGTAATCCATGTCCTTTGTTGACATGTCTTCAGCAAACTGTTTGCGGACTTTCTTGTGTAGAGACTTCAGAAGAGGCTTCCTTCTGGGGTGACAGCCATGCAGACCAATTTGATGTAGTATGCGGCGTATGGTCTGAGCACTGACAGGCTGACCCCCCACCTTTTCAATCTCTGCAGCAATGCTGACAGCACTCCTGCGCCTATTTTTCAAAGACAGCAGTTGGATGTGACGCTGAGCACGTGCACTCAGCTTCTTTGGACGACCAACGCGAGGTCTGTTCTGAGTGGACCCTGCTCTTTTAAAACGCTGGATGATCTTGGCCACTGTGCTGCAGCTCAGTTTCAGGGTGTTGGCAATCTTCTTGTAGCCTTGGCCATCTTCATGTAGCGCAACAATTCGTCTTTTAAGATCCTCAGAGAGTTCTTTGCCATGAGGTGCCATGTTGGAACTTTCAGTGACCAGTATGAGAGAGTGTGAGAGCTGTACTACTAAATTGAACACACCTGCTCCCTATGCACACCTGAGACCTAGTAACACTAACAAATCACATGACATTTTGGAGGGAAAATGACAAGCAGTGCTCAATTTGGACATTTAGGGGTGTAGTCTCTTAGGGGTGTACTCACTTTTGTTACCGGTGGTTTAGACATTAATGGCTGTATATTGAGTTATTTTGAGGGAAGAATAAATTTACACTGTTATATAAGCTGCACACAGACTACTTTTCATTGTGTCAAAGTGTCATTTTGTCAGTGTTGTCCCATGAAAAGATATACTTAAATATCTGCAGAAATGTGAGGGGTGTACTCACTTTTGTGATACACTGTACACACGCACACACACAAACTCACACACACTCACGCACACACAAACTGATCGTTATTACTACCTCATTAATGTAAATATTATAATTTTATTGTTATTATTTTGCACTGTTTTTATTAATATTTTATTCTATTTTATATTTTTTTTGCACATGTAACTGTTCTGTATATTTTTTTTATTTCTTATTTTTATTTTTAATATTTCCCTGTAACTTGCTTTGGCAATACGAATGTCCTTATTTGTCATGCCAATAAAGCTTCTTTTGAGTTTGAGGTACCGTGTAGGGATTAGGGTGTAGGGTTACCGGTGAGTTTAGGGTGTTGGGAGTAAACATAAAGGTGTAGGGTGTAGGGTGTAAGTTGTTTTTCAAATGTAGACACTTCCCGTCTACAGAGAACCAATCATCACGCTGGGTGCAGCGGGGAGCCCCGCCTCCTACATGAGGAAGTAGGCGGCGCTAGTGAGCAGAAGTTGAGCTCACCTGTCGGCGGTGACACCTTGAGTCGTGAGGTAACTTCATTCTTAAATAAATCAGGGATTAACCTTCACTTGGGGTTAACAGGGGTGTGTAGTGCGAGTTACGGTGTGGTTAGAGTGTAAGTAAGCTCCTGTGATGGGGGTGTTTGGGGCAGTAGTAGTTCCGGGGCGGTTGTTGTTGTTGTTGTTTACTGTACAGGTGAGCGTTACAGGGTTAGCGCGCGCCGTCACCTTTTCCACCGCCTACCTGAACATCTCACAGACGCAGCCTGACTCGAACCTGACCGAGTGGAGTCGAGAGGAGATCGGTCTGTACGGGATCGACTCTCCCACCCGATCCGTTACCGGAGCCCTACACCTGGCTGACCCCATCCACGCATGTGCAAACGACACCCGCTTCGAGCTGGCCCACGGTAGCGCGCAGTGGGTCGCGCTCATTCAGCGCGGGCACGGGTGCACGTTCACGCAGAAGATCAACGCGGCGGCGCGCAGCGGAGCTTCAGCAGCGGTTATCATCAACGAGCCCGGAACAAACAACCGCGTCATCCAGATGTCACATCCGGGTAATTACATCACCTGTAACACCTTATTATTTATTCACTATTATTATTGTTTAGGGTTAGGGCTCGGTGGGTAGCACTGTCGCCTCACAGAAAAAGGTCCTGGGTTCGATTCCCAGGTGGAGCGGTCTGGGTCCTTTCTGTGTGGAGTTTGCATGTTCTCCCCGTGTCTGTGTGGGTTTCCTCCGGGAGCTCCGGTTTCCTCCCACAGTACAGAGGCGTGTAAGTGAGGTGAACTGGAGACACTAAACTGGTCATGACTGATATTAAACTTGAACTGATGAATCTTGTGTAATAAGTAACTACCTGTCCTGTCATGATGGAACCACAGTGTAAAACATTACGTTATAATCCTAATAAATAAATAAATAAATTAATTAATTAATAAATATGATTTTTTTATGTCACATCCCAGTCATTACTGTACTAGTACCACTTAATTAATAATTTAATTATTAATTATTATTATGTTGTTATGCTGCTGCTTTATAAACAATGATGTAGATCCAAAGTTCGTAAAAGTTTTAAGATGATGCGGAGACCTCTGGCTGACGCGTGTTCCCTAATATCTAGTTCACTCGTTCCACAAAAAAGCAAAAAAGACTGCACTTTTCTTTATATGTTGAATTTTATTTAACTATAAACATATAAAATAACTTAAAAATGCACGTACTTCAGCTACAGCGTCTAACTATTACAACGAATTAATCTAAATTACCAGACACGGTCAGAAAACCGTTTGGCTCCATCCTCAATCATCATAAATCTAACCTGCGCACTAGCACCCAGCATAGCAAATATGACAGTAGTTCTTAAAGTGACAGCTATCACTTAAACATGAGAAAATAACAGAGATTAATATAAACAAATATGGACTTCCAAATTCAGCAATAACAAAATTATTCCAATACAAACAATATCCACATATGAATATAACCTAAACATAAAAAAGTTAAATTATTAAATTATCTAGGGGCATTTTGGCACCTACATTACCGGCCCCTAATTGTTCTCTAGGCTAAAATGAGAACAATTACCAACTTTTTTACTATTCCACAACTAACAATAATTCACAAAGTGTAAATTGTTTATAAATCTCAAAGTCACAGAATGGGAGTGCTAAGTGCACTTTCAGTTCTTTGCAGTTGGAACTAAGAAACAAAAAAAACCCAAAACCAAATTAGAGCCAGAGGTCACCAGTACATGGCTCATCGTTGGAGCTCAGTCCTCAGCACTGGCTCATTCTGCTTCCAGAAGAAGGCAGACCTTTGTAATAGGCCTGTCTAAGATGTTAGTTTTTGTCTTGATGTGCACTCGCCTCACAAGACCTTTCTTGTCAGAAATCACCTCAATCACTTTCCCCATAATCCAAGAGTTTCTAGGTGCACAATCGTCCACAAGAAGAACAATATCTCCCTCTACAAAGTTCCTTGTTATGGTAGACCACTTTTGTCGTTCCTGAAGTTGAGGTAAATATTCTTTAGTCCATCTTTTCCAAAACAGATTGGACATATATTGGACCTGCTTCCATCTACGACGTGAGTAACAATCATCCTTGTCAAATAGTCCTGGTGGCAGCAACGGCTTGGTCTTCATGAGTAGAAGGTGATTAGGAGTTAGTGCCTCAAGGTCATTTAGGTCACTAGAAGCCTTTGTGATGGGCCGACTGTTAAGGATAGATTCTGCTTCACAGAAGAATGTATGGAGATTTTCTTCATCAAGAACTTGTTCTTGCACAGTTGAATTTAGCACCTTCCTTACAGATCTAATTAAACGCTCCCAGACCCCACCATGATGTGAACCTGTAGGAGGGTTGAATGTCCACTTAATTCCACGTTGCATGCAGTGATGATTAATCTTTGCAATGTTCCATTCAGCAATGGCTTTCTTTAGTTCCCGCTCTGCTCCTACGAAGTTTGTCCCATTGTCGGAACGAAATTCCTTCACTTGTCCTCTTCGTGCTATGAAACGGCGGATGGCGTTAATACATGAGTCTGTGTCTAATGATGACGCAACTTCGATGTGTACCGCACGAATGGTCATACAAGTAAAGAGTACACCATATCTTTTAACCAAACTTCTTCCACGTTTCACCTCAAATGGTCCAAAATAATCAAATCCGACTTTGGAGAAAGGTGGATCATCTGAGACCACTCTTTCTAGGGGAAGATCTGCCATATTCTGTTTACCTATGGCTCCATGCAGACGACGACAGATCACACATTTGCTGAGAACCTTTCTAATGGCTGTATTAGCACTGGGAACCCAGTATTTCTGTCTCAATATGGAGAGGATGTGATTTCTTCCTCCATGTCCGATATCTTCATGAATCTTTCTGATTATCAGACTGACAATATGCAAGCCCTTAGGCAAAATCACAGGGTGCTTATGTTCCTCCGGCATTGATGCACGACTAAGTCTTCCACCAACACGTAATACTCCATCTTGAAGCACAGGGTTGAGCTTGTATAGATGGCTCCTACGATTCACGTACTGACCCTTGCTAAGAGTTGAAATCTCATCAGAGAACTTCTCTTTCTGGCAATGTTTGATGATCTCAGTCTCTGCTTCTTTAAGCTCTTCCACTGAAAGGCATGTCATTTTAAAGCTTGATTTGAAATGATCCATCTCACCTTTTACACACTGAGCCTGTTGGACTTCATTCAAGTTGTTTGCTTTGGAAACAGTGAACAATTTTTTTCTTTTCCGACACAGAGTTATTAGCAGTGATCTCAGCTTTAGGAACCATGCTGTAACTCTTTTTAATTTTGACCATGAAGAGTAGTGGTTGATTAGCTGCTTGACACCTATTTCATTTTCCACCAAATGTGTATAATTCACTGCCACTCTCTTGATCTCCAGATGGTCAAGCATGGGTTCTTCATTGCTATCTGGTTTTTGTGGCCAGTGTTCCAATGGGCCATAGAGAAAATTGGGACCAGAAATCCAGGTTTTGTATTTTATGAAATCCTTTGCACTTAGCCCTCTGGAGGCACAGTCAGATGGATTCTCGTTGGTGCCAACATATCTCCACTGTTCCACCTTGGAGTCTTTTAGAATGGTCGAAACTCGATTGGCCACAAAAGTTTTAAAACGTGCTTTCTCGCTTTCAAGATACTTGAGTACCACGGTACTATCTGTCCAGAAGATTGAGTCAGTGAGATTCAGTTGCAGCTCTCTTTTCAGCAAACTGTCCATTTTGACCATGACTGTAGCAGCAGTCAACTCCATTCGTGGTATGGTTGGCTGTCGTAAAGGTGCCACTCTGGATTTTCCCATCATAAAGGCACAATGCACTTGATTGTCCTTGTTTCGCAGAAGAAGATAGCTAACAGTGCCATAAGCATATTCGCTAGCATCTGCAAAATGATGCAACTGAGCAAATGTATGCTGTCCAAACCCCTTTGGTTTAATGCATCTTTCCATATTAAAATTCTCTAACTGAGAAAGTCCATCAAGCCATTTAGACCACCTTTGTTTAATGTTTTCTGGCAGTTCGTCATCCCATCCAATCTTTAACCTACAGATGTCTTGCAAAACCATTTTTGCTTGCAGGACCACAGGTGACAATATTCCTAATGGGTCATAAACTGAACTAGTGACCGACAACAATCCTCTTTTTGTGAGCGGACGTTCCCTAACTGTAATCTTAAACATGAAAGTGTCTGATTCAACGCACCAGTTTACTCCTAAAGCTCTCTCTGTAGGTAACTTATCCTGATCTAGATCAAGATTCTTTATCTCACTTGCCAGTTCACACTGTGGGAGGGAATCAAGCACCTTTCGACTATTGCTCACCCATTTGGTGAGATGGAAACCTCCTTTAGCACAGAGATCCATTAAATCTTGACAAAGTGATATGGCAGCTTCCTCTGATGGCATGGACTTGAGGCAGTCATCTACATAAAAATTGCATAACACCGTCTCAGTCACTTCACTCTTAAACTGTTCACAGTGATCCTCGGCACACTTTCTCAATGCAAAGCTGGCACAACTCGGGGAAGATGCAGCACCAAATAGATGTACAGTCATTTTGTGTTCAGTCAAACTCTTGCTACAGTCACCTCCTGCCCACCAGAGAAATCTAAGGAGATCAGAGTCATCTTCATGTACTTTGACCTGGTGGAACATGGCCTCCACATCTGCCATGACAGCCACAGAATCTTGTCTGAACCTTGTGATCACGCCAATAAGGCTGCTGGTTAAGTCCGGACCCTGCAATAACTGCTCATTCAGTGATATGCCCTGATAGGAGGCAGCACAGTCAAACACAACTCTCAACTTCTGTTTTACTGGATGATATACGCCATGGTGAGGAATATACCATATCCGTCCATCGTTGCGTTCCAGTTCTTTGTCAGACAGCTGCACTGCATAACCTTTTACAATTAAGTCATTCATAAAGGCAGTGTATTCTTGCTGGAAGCTCGAGTTTCTTTGAAATTTTCTCTGCAAACTGAGAGCTCGTTGTTCAGCAATTTTACGGTTGTTTGGCATGTTCACCTTGTTGTTCTTTAGAGGTAGGCAAATTTTATAATGTCCATCAATGAGCTTGGCTGATTCCATAACCATGTCCATAAACTGATGGTCCTCCCTGGACATCTCTACTTGTTCGTATTTCTCACTCTCAGGGAAATCAATCTTAAACTGCTGAAGCCACAAATTTTCTAACCTAGTCACAGTTATACGATTTACCATTGCCTTATTTAGTTTGCCGCTATTTTCCTTAAGTGGTCCATTGACGGTCCATCCAAGTTTTGTTCGTACGGCAAATGGCCCACCATTAATACTGCTTATAACTTCCCACGGCTCCATCGCCGTGGGTACATTTGCTCCAATAAGCAGCCCAACATTCGCTTCTATTTGTGGGAGATAGACCCCTCTTAGATAAGCCCACCTTTCTAAATCCTTCTTTTGTGGTATGTTCTCTATACCTACAGGTATCACTCTTTGTGTGAATACATCTGGAAGCCTGATAAACTGATTATCTGTCAAACTACCAACTTCTAGACCGGACACCACATATGTGCTCACAGGCTTCTCATCATTCATGGTTTTCAGTAGTATGTCAGTCTTTCTTCCACTGAGCCTCAGCTCTTTCATCAGTTCCTCAGTGCAAAAGGATGAGGAACTTCCTGCATCCAGAAACGCATAGGTTTCCACAATTGTATCACCTTTCTTTGATTTGACACGTACAGGAACAATTGTGAGCATGCACTCATCTTCACCGGCCCCATTAAGCCCTCTTTTGCTTTCAGGGTCAGCACTGACAAATAGACTAGTAACTGTTTGCTTCTCCTCATGGTCAGTTTTTTGTTGTGGGTCATTTACTGCGTCTTTCTTATTAATATGCAGCACAGTAGGATGTGTTAATGAGCACACTTGACAGCTCAACTTGTTCTTACAGTCCTTACTTAAATGACCATGCTTTAAGCATCCAAAACACAACCCTTTGCTCTGTAGGAATTGTATTTTTTCTTTGTGTGGCTTAATCTTTAAGTTTTTGCATGAGTTGATGCTGTGCTCTTCTTTACAAAACAGGCATGTCTTCATTGGTGCTTCAGTGCTGTTTACACTGTCTTTCTGTTCATCGTGCAAGGGTTTTGCACTTGTGGTGAATGTCTTCTTTATTATGCCTTTTTTCTGTGTCCTTTGATCTGTTTGAGCCTTTGTTATTGGGCTATCCTTTATGTCACCAAAGACAGGGTGCATGGTGATCTTTACTTGTTTATTAATGAAATCTACTAAATCCTTAAATTTCACTCTTCTGCTGTACCGATCCTGAATACTACATGCATTATTCCTCCATTTTTCACGTAGCTTGTATGGAAGCTTTGCTACAATGGCTTTAAGATTGGCTGCATTATCCATTTCTTCCATATAATTCACATCTGACATTGTGTTACAGCATGCAGTTAAAAACAGTGAAAAGGCATATAAGGAATCTCCATCTTCTGCCTTAATAGGGGCCCAGCTCAATGCCTTGTCCATGTAAGCCACAGAAATCCTGTAATCATTGCCGAAATGTTCCTTGAGCAGTTCTTTTGCTTTGCGATAACCTGCATCTGGATTCATGTGAATGCAGCTTTTAACTAACTCTCTCGGCTGTCCACGTGTAAACTGCTCTAAGTAATACAAACGATCTTTAGAGCTATCAGTACGCGCCTCAACTCCATGCTCAAATGCTCTGACAAATAAATGGTAGTCAAGGGGATCACCATTAAAGATGGGAATGTCTAATGGAGGCAACATAGACATTTTTTGATGCTTCACTATGAGCTCACTGATGTTGTGCTGACGTTCCATTAGCTCACTTAATGCACGTGCAGGTGGTGTTTTAACTGATTTGTGATCATCTACCTGGTCAGCACCATGCTCATGTTTCACTGAATTTGCATGGGTCGGTTTAATGTCCATACCATGCTGAGAACTCACAAGTGAATAATTCTCGAATTCATCCAGTACCTTCAGCTTTGCATCTGTTGCAGCAATTGCAGTCTGTAGCTCTAGTTGTTCTTTTTTTGCCCTTAACTCATTTTCTTGCCTTTCAATTTCTTGCCTTTGCTTCAGTGCAACGACCTTTGCTTGCAATTCCGCCTTTTCCATTTCAGCCTTAAGACGAGCAGATGAAGACGAGGAGCTCCCCAAGTCAGACCCTGACCTTCTACTTAACATACTCCTCTTACTAGAAGCAGCTGACACCAGTGAGGCGTTATCAGCATGGTTTGATGCTGTTTGAAACGGCATGTCTTGTTCGCACTGCTCATCAGCGTGCTTAATCCACATTTCCACTTTGTGCATGAACCCTTGAATCTTATGCACTTTCTCTGCAAAACGTACTTGATCATCATCAAACTCATTTTGAGGCAATGTTTGCGTCAATTCGGTGTTCAAATTGCACAGTTCTCTATAAGTGTCTTGGTACACTACAAAACGTGTTTGCTTGATGGAGTTTACGTTTGCATAATCATCCATTAGGCGCTCTAACTCCTTGGCTTGGTTCGTTAGATGTCCCAACTTAGCTTTCCTTAACTGCTTTAGTCGGTACACTTTCTCATCAAGCGCCTTTTCTGTCATTATTGATTTCCTTTTACAATCCGGAACCGTATTGTCCATTTTGTTACGTATTTTTAACACGCCTTTATGTTTACAGTATTGTCCTTTCCCTCCGTTAACTCCACACAGCGATGATGCTAATTCCACGTTAGGCTAATTTAGTGTATTAATAAATGAGTTGGGGTGAACTCACTCAGTAACGCGGTCCTCCGTAACTTCAGAAAGAATCCTCGTTAATCCCAACCTTGATTTCCTGTCGTCCAAGTCCTCCGCACGGAGCGGTTCAGGTTTTCTGACTAAAATGTAGATCCAAAGTTCGTAAAAGTTTTAAGATGATGCGGAGACCTCTGGCTGACGCGTGTTCCCTAATATCTAGTTCACTCGTTCCACAAAAAAGCAAAAAAGACTGCACTTTTCTTTATATGTTGAATTTTATTTAACTATAAACATATAAAATAACTTAAAAATGCACGTACTTCAGCTACAGCGTCTAACTATTACAACGAATTAATCTAAATTACCAGACACGGTCAGAAAACCGTTTGGCTCCATCCTCAATCATCATAAATCTAACCTGCGCACTAGCACCCAGCATAGCAAATATGACAGTAGTTCTTAAAGTGACAGCTATCACTTAAACATGAGAAAATAACAGAGATTAATATAAACAAATATGGACTTCCAAATTCAGCAATAACAAAATTATTCCAATACAAACAATATCCACATATGAATATAACCTAAACATAAAAAAGTTAAATTATTAAATTATCTAGGGGCATTATGGCACCTACAAATGAAATGTAATAAATTTAGATTGTTTTTGGTTTTAATTTGTGTTTTATTTGAAGTAAACATTTATTAAAACACCTACAGCAGCATTAGATGATTAATACAGTATCAGACCTCATTAAAACCGTAATAAGTCAAACCTTAAAACATAAATCTTTTATTTTATTTGTTTTACTCCGTAAATGTTTAGTTAAAATAAGAGTGTTTTATTACCCCAGTCTACAGCTGGGTACATGTCCCACAATCACCTGCTTTGCTTTGTTTATCCTTTACAAGATGGCGACACCCGTAAACACAGTGCCGTTTCTCTCCTAGAGTTTATTTCTGATTAATTTATATCACACATGAGAGGAAACGTTTTGTTCCTGATGGTTTGTAGGAATGGAGAGGATTTATCCTGAGTGAGTTCCTGGCTCAGTGTTTCCGTGGTACAGAGGAACAGCGGCGTGTTGTTACATCAGAGATGATTCACAGCTTCTATTTGATCCCAAGATCTTATTAATAAGATTGCTAGTACATGTGAGAACTTGTGATCGTTCTGATCTGCCTGACGCCGCGCTGCTTATAGTATCTGGGCCTGGGACCGGCACTGTGAGCTCACTGACAAGTGCACCCCCCTCCCCCCCCAAACAGAGCCAATCACGTTACAAGTGACATCAGCGCTGGGTCAAAGCACCCGAGCGTCCTGAACGTTCCTAATAACGTTACCTAAACACATGAAACTCACCTGATTCAAACGCTTCATCAGGTTATAAATGTGTGAGAGTGTGTGTGAGAGTGTGTGTGAGAGTGTGTGTGAGAGTGTGTGTGAGAGTGTGTGTGAGAGTGTGTGTGAGAGTGTGTGTGAGAGTGTGTGTGAGAGTGTGTGTGAGAGTGTGTGTGAGTGTGTGTATATGGATGGGTGTGAGAGTGTGTGTGAGTGTGTGTATATGTGTGTGTGTGGATGGGTGTGAGTGAGTGTGTGTGTGTGTGTGTGTGTGTGTGTGTATATGGGTGTGTGTGTGTGTGTGTGTGTGTGTGTGTGTGTGGATGGGTGTGAGTGTGTGTGTGTGTGTGGATGGGTGTGAGTGTGTGTGGATGGGTGTGAGAGTGTGTGTGTGTATATGTGCGTATATGTGTGTGGATGGGTGTGAGAGTGTGTGTGAGTGTGTGTATATGTGTGTGTGTGTGTGTGGATGGGTGTGACAGTGTGAGTGTGTATGTGTGTGTGTGTGTGTGTGAATGGGTGTGAGAGAGTGTGTGTGTGTGTGTGTGTGGATGGGTGTGAGAGAGTGTGTGTGTGTGTGTGTGTGGATGGGTGTGAGAGAGTGTGTGTGTGTGTGTGTGTGGATGGGTGTGAGTGAGTGTGTGTGTGTACAGTGTATCACAAAAGTAAGTACACCCCTCACATTTCTGCAAATATTTCATTATATCTTTTCATGGGACAACACTATAGACATGAAACTTGGATATAACTTAGAGTAGTCAGTGTACAGCTTGTATAGCAGTGTAGATTTACTGTCTTCTGAAAATAACTCAACACACAGCCATTAATGTCTAAATAGCTGCAACATAAGTGAGTACACCCCACAGTGAACATGTCCAAATTGTGCCCAAATGTGTCGTTGTCCCTCCCTGGTGTCATGTGTCAGGGTCCCAGGTGTAAATGGGGAGCAGGGCTGTTAAATTTGGTGTTTTGGGTACAATTCTCTCATACTGGCCACTGGATATTCAACATGGCACCTCATGGCAAAGAACTCTCTGAGGATGTGAGAAATAGAATTGTTGCTCTCCACAAAGATGGCCTGGGCTATAAGAAGATTGCTAACACCCTGAAACTGAGCTACAGCATGGTGGCCAAGGTCATACAGCGGTTTTCCAGGACA